>NW_024081021.1:0-138687 GCF_003009895.1 Hyaena hyaena
CCATATGTTTTCATGTATAGGTGGATTAGGAGAAACTTAACAGAGGACCATGGGGGAGGAGAAGGGGAAAAATAGTTGGGGAGAGGGTGGGAGGCAAACCATGAGAGACTCTTGAATGCTGAGAACAAACTGAGGGCTGATGCGGGTGGGGGAGAGGGGAAGGAAGGTGATGGGCATGGAGGAGGGCACTTGTTGGGGTGAGCACTGGGTGTTATATGGCAGCCAACTTGACAATAAACTATGAAATGAATGAATGAATGAATGAATGAATGAATAAATAAATAAATAAATAAATAAATAAATAAATAAATAAAAGCTTCCTGGAGATGCAGAGTAACTTGAATCAAAGGGGGATGGGGGAGGAATTTCAGGTACCAAGACCTAGGAATTTCAGGTACCAAGACCTTCGCAGAACTGCTTTGGGTCAGAGGGCCTCATGGGTGACCACACACTCACCCCCGGCTCTGTGTTTCCATGGCCCCCATCTCAGAAAGGTGGCAAGGAAGCAAGCTTGTCCTGGCTCTGGCAATCAACCCAAGTACTGTGTAGACTATGTGCACACTTGCACTCCCCTTTATCATACTCCATACGATAATTTAAAAACTACATATTATTCCTCACTTGTTTTGAGGCAAAGGAGAAAGAAGGAGATGGAAGCAGATCAAAAAGGAGGGATATGTTTTGATTCATTTCTATTCCAATGGATCCATGAAAGCCACTTAGGAAGACAGACACCACTCTAGATATTTCAACCAGGGAACTGGTTCACGGGTCACAGAGATATTCACAACTACAGTAACTCATGACCGCTGCTAGGCCTGGAGGATTGGCAGGAGAGGGGGCATAGCTAGGCCAGAAACCAGGGACCCCGGGGCGCGAGCTGCTTGCTGGGAGCTGGGACCATGGAGGGAGGGGTTTCCCTGTAGGACCCGGAGCCCATGAGGAAACACAACCAATGCCAGGAGTGCCACAGGAAGGGGAAGGAGGTGAGAAATAGCCTCAAGTCGCCCTTCCTGCCATCCCCGGTACTCTGCCAGCGCCTCTGCTAGTGGAGACTTCCTGCAAGTTGGTGGGCTGCGGAGGCTGGGAAGAGTGGGATGGACCTGACAAGGAGGCTGGCCCCTCCCAGATCTCACCCCTCCTTGCATCTGTCAGACCCTCCACCCTTCCCCACTTTGGGGCCAGATGATCACCAGACATCTCTTTGATGCCTTCATGCCCTGACCTCTGCTGCCCCAGCCCTGACCATGCCACCCTGGTCCTGTCTACTCTCCCTCTGGGGCTGCTGAGCATTGATGGGAAACAGCCACAGAGCAGAGCTCCCTGAAGCCACTGGACATGGACTGTTGAAGCTCCATGTGGGCCGCACAGCCGTGGGAGGATCCCTTGCGCACCTTTGGTTGATTCCTGGCTTCTCTGATCTTGTCTGTAAAGCCCTTAACCAAACCTCACTGCTGCAGGCTTTCTTTACACTTTCCTGAGACACCCAAAGCCATTAGGTGGGACCTTTCTCAATGTCTGTCCCTTGAACTTGCATTCATCCAGCTTTCCCTTGTACCCATGCCGATCTCTGAGGAAGGAGCACTGGTCTTTCTTGGCTCGTGCTCTTGACCCTGTTTCCTTCTGTCTCCTCTGTCTCTTTGCCCCAGTCTTTGTCCCTTCTATTTTTCTGCTTTTATAGCTTCCCTCTCCCTCGGCTTCCTTCTCTCTGCCCGTAGGTGAATATAGGCAACAACCATGAAAAGTCCTTTGACCCCTTTACCCCTTCAGGCAAATTTTCCAACTTTCCCTTTACCTTCAAATTTATTGAAAGAGCAAGGTTAACCCATGATCTATTTTTCATGACTGCCTGACTGTCTGTTCCCATGGCTTGTATCCATCTTTCTCCTCTGACTGTCCCAGCAGCACTGGAGCCCACTGGCAATCTCCCCTACCCCCACCCCTTTCCAGAATCCCTTCCTGATTTCTCTGAAGCTGCCCACCCTTTGCTGTCCTCTCATTATCTCCAGTTTCTCTCACTCCCTCTGTACAAATATGTGGGTGCTCCCCTGGTGTCTGCCCTCGGTTCCCATCACACTCCTCCTATCCTCTGCCCTTGGGTCATCTCTGCCTCAGAGCCCCGCTGCTGTCTGCAGATGGTCTCCAAATCGGCCTCTTGGGTCCAGATCTCTGGGACATAACCTTGTGCCAATTATTCAACTGTCTCTGGAAATCTGAATATCTTCTGCCATCAATGCACTATGTCCCAAACTCCACTTGTTTCTTCCTATAATCCGTCAATCAGCTCTTACCACTGACTTTACACTTTTCTCAACATCCTGCCTCAACACTCTAATGAAGCCTTGACTTTCCCCTCCCCACGTCCAGTCCGTCACCAAGCCAAGGAAGTCCCATGCTCCTTTCATATCCCCATCTGCCTCAGCTTTGGAGAAACACTTACATATTAAATATTAATATTATAATTAATCTACATAATTGATCTATATCTATATCTAGAAATATTTCATATACATGAGTATACCTGATGATAGATTGTGTGCTGAGCCATCCAGAAGACCATAGCGACACCACAGGAGCATCACTGGATATTTTATTTTATTTTATTTTATTTTATTTATTTATTTTTTACAAATAGTTTATTGTCAAATTAGTTTCCACATAACACTCAGTGCTCATCCCCACAAGTGTCCTCCTCCATGCCCATCCCCCCCTACCCCCCACATCCATCAGTCCTCAGTTTTTGTCAGCATTCAAGAGTCTCTCATGGTTTGCCTCTCTCCCTTTCCCCCACCATTTCCGCCCTTCTTCTCCCTCTTGTTCCTCCGTCAAGTTCCTCCTAATCCTCCTATATGTGCAAACATATGATATTTGTCCTTCTCTGCCTGACTTATTTCGCTCAGCGTAACACCCTCAAGGTCCATCCCTGTTGCTACACATGGCCAGATTTCATTCTTTCTCATTGCCATGTAGTATTCCATGGTATAGATAAACCACATCTTCTGGATCCATTCATCTGTGGATGGACACTTAGGCTCTTTCCATGTTTTAGCCATTGTGGAGAGTGCTGCTATGAACATTGGGGTACACGTGCTCCTATGCCTCAGCATTTCTGTATCCCTTGGGTAAATTCCTAGCAGTGCTATTGCTGGGTCATAGGGGAGTTCTATTGTTAGTTTCCTGAGGAACCTCCACACTGTTTTCCAGAGGGGCTGTACCAGTTTACATTCCCACCAACAGTGTAGGAGGGTGCCCGTTTCTCCACATCCTCGCCAGCATCTAGAGTTCTCTGATTTGCTCATTTTAGCCACTCTGACTGGCGTGAGGTGGTATCTCAGTGTGGTTTTGATTTGTATTTCCCTGATGAGGAGGGATGCTGAGCATCGTTTCATGTGTCTGTTGGCCATCTGGATGTCCTCTTTGGAGAAGTGTCTGTTCATGTCTTCTGCCCATTTCTTCACTGGGTTGTTTGTTTTTCGGGCGTGAAGTTTGGTGAGTTCCTTATAGATTCTGGATATTAACCCTTTATCTGATAAGTCATTTGCAACTATCTTTTCCCATTCCGTTGGTTGCCTATTAATTTTCTGGGTTGTTTCCTTGGCTGTGCAGAAGCTTTTAATCTTGATGAGGTCCCAACAGTTTATTTTTGCTCTTGATTCCCTTGCTTTTGGGGATGTGTCAAGTAAGAAGTTGCTGCGGTGGAGGTCAAGGAGGTTGTTTCCTGCTTTCTCCTCTAGGGTGTTGATAGTTTCCTGTCTCACGTTCAGGTCCTTTATCCATTTTGAGTTGATTTTTGTGCATGGTGTGAGAAAATGATCTAGTTTCATTCTTCTGCATGTTGCTGTCCAATTCTCCCAACACTATCTGTTAAAAAGGCTGTCTTTTTTCCATTGGATATTCTTTCCTGCTTTGTCAAAGATCAGTTGGCTGTATACTTTTGGGTCCACTTCTGAGTTCTCAATTCTGTTCCATTGGTCTATGTGTCTGTTTTTGTGCCAATACCATACCGTCTTGAGGATGACAGCTTTGTAGTAGAGGCTGAAGTCTGGGATGGTGATACCTCCCGTTTTGGTTTTATTTTTCAGTATTACTTTGGCTATTCGGGGTCTTTTGTGGTTCCATACAAATTTTTGGATAGTTTGTTCTAGTTTTGAGAAGTATGCTGCTGCAATTTTGATTGGAATTGCATTGAATGTGTAGAGTGCTTTAGGTAGTAATGACATCTTAACTATATTTATTCTTCCTATCCATGAGCATGGAATGTTTTTCCATTTCTTTGGCATCACTGGATATTTTAAATGTTCAAGAGACACCACATAATCTATGAGTTTGAAGTTATTTGTACATAACTACTAGAAAACAAAACTATTAGGCATTTGGTTTTGTCTCAGGACACTGAAAACTTCACGGAGACACTGAGGGCACTCTGAGCAGGGAGAACTTGTGAAATTCTAGTACATAGGGTTTCAAAGGAGAATGTATTGACTACCCATGTGGCTCCAAAACAGCACAAGACATGGGGAAGCTAACTATTGTTTGAATGAGGCAAAGAGAGGAACCAAGATGGCGACACAGGAGGCTCCCGAGCTCTCTCCTCCTGCAGAGCACCAAATGCATGGCTACATTCGGAGCAATTCTCTCTGCGAGAAATCCAGAAACTAGCTGGATGACTCCTCCACATCAGGTGACTAAGAAACAGCCCACATCAAAATGGGTAAGAAAGACTGGGACACACGCTCGCCATAACCCCCAAATCTGGCACATTGCTATACAATCAGGGGGACCCTCAGCTCCCAGCTTCTCTCTGAGGAGTAAGGGTTTTGGACCCTACATCTAGTGCCATAACTTTCAAGGTTCTCTCCAGAGATATAGGCCCCCAGACACCTATGAAAAGCCAGTGGTGCTTACATTCATGACACCCACAAGACTACAGAAAACAAAGAAGCAATTCTTAACAGGCACATGAGGGCTCACTGAGGCCGTCAGCCCAGAGCTCAGTATAGAAAGAACAGGCAAAAAGGCCCATCTCCCAGCCTTTCCCTGCCAGGAGACGTATTGCCTACTTGACAACCTACGATCTGAAATTCCATTTTCTAATCTGCACACATCTAGGGGCTAGCTACGATCCTCGGTGGAACCCAGGGCACTTCCACCACCTTCTCCCTCTATTCATCCCAGCTGTAACAAGCAGATTATCAACATCTCTCTGGGAAGAGCTTGTAGCCATGCCTGGTGCCCCAGCTTCTGTGGCTGCCATTCAGGGATGCTATATTGTATAATTATAATTTGCCGAGAGAATTGAACTTAAGGGGTTCTCACCAAAAAAGAAAACAAAAAAGGAAACTTGTGAGGTGACTCGTGCATTAATTAACCTGATGGTGGGAATCCTTCTGCAATGTGTACATATGCCAAATGTCAAATTGTGTATTTTTTTTAAGTTTATTTATTTTTGAGAGAGAGAGAGTGCACATGCACGCGTGCTGGGTGGGGGGGCAGAGAGAGAGGAAGAGAGAGAATCTCAAGCAGGCTCCATGCTGTCAATGCAGAGCCCGACCTGAGGCTCAAACTCACAAACCTCAAGATCACAACCTGAGCAGAAATCGAGAGTTAGACACTTAATGACTGAGCCACCCAGGTGTCCTGCAAATTGTATATTTTTAATTTTTACTTATTAATTATAAGCATTACAGTTTTACTTATTAATTATACCTCAATGAAGTTGAAAAATAAAATAAAGTAAATAAAATAAAAATCAATGCTGTTTAAGCCTACTGAATCTTCGACCCTAATTATATCCCCCCTGCCCCCTCTTCTGTTCACCCTTCCCTGAAGTAGCTGTGGTCCTGAATTTTTGCGTTGGCAATTACCTGGCTTTTCTTTGTAGTTTTTATTGCAGATGATCATGTTCTTAAAACATATATGCATATACATATATCGTTTAGATTTGCAGGTCAACCTTTAGCACATTTCCACCAAATCCTAACTGACCCCTGGTGGATTTCCTGTCTCTTGATTTAGCCTATTGCCATTCTATGCACTTCTTTTCTTTAGTCTCCCATCAGGTCATGTCCCTGCCCAACAACCTTCAAGGACTCCTCCATTCACCACTGAATCAATTCCCTTCCCAATCTTGATATTCTGAGCTTCGCCACATCATGTAATTTCCCTGAGCCTTAGTTTCCTAATCTGTGAAACAGGAACGAAGATCCTCACCTTGCAGGGTTGTTCTGAAGATTGAGACAATTAAGTGCAAACATGGGGACTGACACGTAGTTGGAGTGGGATACCCTGAAGCTAATCTTTTTATTATCTATTTATTTTTATTTTTTTACTTTTTAAGATTTATTTATTTATTTTGAGAGAGACAGAGATAGCACGAGCCGGGGAGGGGCGGAGAGAGAGAGGGAGGGAGAGACTCCCAAACAGGCTCCACACTACCAGCACAGAGTCTGACGCGAGATACAAACCCATGAAGCCGCAAGATCATGGCCCGAACCAAAACCAAGAATCAGAAGCTTAACAGACTGAGCCACCCAGGCGCCCATCTAATCTTTTTATTTTTATCACACCTCGCTGAGGTATATTCTTTTTTTTTTAATGAATATTATGACTCCTCGCTGAACTTTTACCCCAAGCCATGGCACAGAGAGCTTAGTGAGCGCTCAGGAAATGCTTGCTGAATGTGAAATAAACCAGTCTCCAGCAACTCACACACAAACTGATAATGCCCAGGGTGGGGTCTCCTATTACTTGGTCAAACTCCAAAGGGGAAGGGAGGTTGACACAGCCCTGCTCTTCAAGGAGAGAGGAGAACAAGGGCAGCTGCTCTCGCTAAGCAGAGTACATACGATGTTACGAATAGTTAAAACATTTTCAGTAGCAGCGTGTGGGCATGACCTTGGGCTGGGCCGCTCCGCAAGCTGGCTCTTGACAAGCATTCGTTGGCCACCCTTGGAGCAGAGCTGCTGTCTTGGGGAGACCACAGGATTAGCTTCTGCCCCAGCCAAGGGGAGGGAACCCATTCCTCTGATGTGCACAGTCGCCTCCCAGCCTGGAACCCATTCTTGGCTCAGTTGCCAAAGGACTATTTTAGATCCTACCGAGTTGGCAGGAGTCTCCGGTGCACCCGTGTCTCTGTGTCTCTGTGTGTGAGCTGCTATCACTTGCCTCTTCCCCTCGGGATTTTCAAAGAGGATGGAAGCGATTAATGGCTATAAAGGACTCGGGCCCTCTAGTTATGATTTTACTTATGCATGATTTTGACAGGTTGTCTCCTTATTGAGAAATGGCATGTTTCTTATCTTTTGACCAAAAGGGTTCTCATTATTCTGGAAAGTGATACGTTCTCTGTTGCCAGAGAAGAGCAACGTGTGATCAGTCTTAGCAAAAATATGGCCCAAGAGGCCTGTGATCCCTACAGAACCACTTCGTCTTTCATTGGGTGTGTTTCCCCAGTAGGTCCTCAGCCAGGGCTCTTGGTTTCCACAGCCTGGTCTTCAGGCTTGTAGATGGAAGTCATTGTTTGTTCTCAAAGGAGTGCCACGCTTTTAAAATTAGGCACGTACTAGAAAACAGAAAACCTTGCATCCATGTGCAACTATTTGAACTTAACTCTATAGAAATATATTTCTACACAGCATAGCAACAAAACAGAATAGCGTTCTATGATAAGACATGTATATGAACTACTCCAAAAAATGATAAAAGTTTATCTGTCTTCCATCCTAAGTAGCACAGGATAACTTACCAAATGCCAATGGTTATGCTAACATTTACTTTCCCAAAGAGATAATTACAAAGGTTGAAAAAAGCCTATTTAACCCATCAGATTGTCTGCACATCAGCTGGTTTTCATCCAGACCAGTTTATAATCTAAAGCAGAAAAGCCTTTACTTTAGATGCAACCAAGGTCATGACCTTTGGGGGGTTTTTTTGTTCTGGCAAAGGTTCCATGGTCTGAGTGACCCCAACCAAGATTCACTTGTCTCTGACTTTCTGAATGTCCGCAGGGCAAGGGTAAGGGTGGGCCAATGGTGCTACGTGCAATTCCCATCGATGGAAAAGGTTTCTGTGGAGGCAGACGTGGCCTCTCATGGGCCACAGCCCAGTTGAGTTGTAACCTATATTTGTTTAGCCAATTCATAGGGTCCTGAAGGAGTAATCTCCATTTTTTCCCGTAGATGAGTTCCATTTTTGTGTATTTTGTTTGAAAGTCCAAGTAACTCACAAATTAACCCTTTGCCTGGAGATCTTAGTTACAATTTGTGATTTGACATTGAAAATAAAGATACATTGGATGGTTTGACACTTCTTGCTGACTTCTGGGAAAAAACAGTCAAATGTCACTCAGATGCACTTGACTTTGCACACACGTGTAAATGGTTGCATGCCCAACCAATGTCTTTTTCTCACTGGCACTCAGCTCAAGGTGCTTTGTCTTAATTTCAAGTAGAACCTCATTTGGCAGTGACCTCTACCACTGAGGCTTTTTGCCCTGCCCACATTTGGAATTATTAGGTGAATAATAATTGCTTATAGCAACTGGACAATTTCCTCTCTAAAGAAAACAATTCTTTTGTGCACCTAAAAATCCTTTGTAAAATAATTGTTCATACTCAACCATTATGTAATCTTAAACTTTCTTTTTTAAAAAAATGTTTATTTATTTTGAGAGAGAATGCAAGCACGAGCAGGGGAGGGGCAGAGACAGAGGGAGAGAGAGAATCCTAAGCAGGCTCCATGCTGTCAGCACAAAGCCCGATGGGGGGCTAGAACTCACGACTGTGAGATCATGACCTGAGGTGAAATCAAGTTGGACACTTAGCCAACTGAGTCACCTGTAATCTTCAACTTTCTTAAAGTTATTTTCCTTTAAACCTACCTAGAACACCTGCATAGGTTTGCTATGCAATTGAGTGAAGTTTCAGGTTTGAACTTTTCATGCTTCCAGCCAAATCTCACTTTCCAGAAAGGGCAGGTGACGGTTCCAACCTTTTCCTTTCCGTCATTGCGTCATTCTGGGAATGTTCACCTGACATTTTTCGAGAGGCTCCTGTTTGCCGGATGCCACACTGGGCTTTATCAACCTTAGAATGAAAAAGACTCTCAGTGGAGGAAGTGACTTTGTAAACAAGTCATGACAATAGAATCAGATGAGGCATTCAGAGTAGGGACTTGCTTGAAGGAGTCAAAGAAGGTTCCACAAGGAGATAATATTTGAGCTTGATCTTAGATTAGGTTGCCAGGCAAAAGAGAAGGTGGGAAGGACTTTCAGGTTAAAGAAATGTCAGCATGAAAATGCAAGAGTAACAAGGAAGTATTTGGTGGAACAGGTGGGGAGTGACACAGAGGCACACGTGTATATAATCAAATGCCTACTATATGCCAAGCACTGAGCCAAGTGCATTTTTATACATTATCTCATTTAATTACATGGCAATGCTATGAGCTAGGAAGCCTCAGATCACCGTTTTACCAATGAAGAGGGTATTGTTGCTGCTTTGCAGATGAGGCTCCTCATAGTGAAGGGACTTACCCAGGTCTAGAGCTCACCAGGTGTCACTAGCACCAAAGCTTTTGCTCTTAATGACTGTGCAAGTGGGTTCAGACAAGGGGACATGGGTCCTTCCAAGCCTTGTAAAGACTTTGGTCTGGATCCTGGTGGCAATGGCACACTGTCAATGTGTTTTCAATAGGGCAACCAAGTCTCAAGGTCAAGTTTTCAGAAAGATAATGATACAGCAGGCTTGTGAAGGAAGAGGTGGATTGGAAAGAAGCCAGACACAGGGAAACCCATTAGGAAGGCATGAAAATGGTCTAGGTATGGAATAGTGGAAACTTGAACTAGGGCAGAAGTGACAGAGCAGCAAAGGTGGGGCTGAGAGAGAATCAGAAATAAAATAGAAAGCGTGAATGTAGAGTGGCGGGTGGCCAGGGTTACCAGAACCTATGTACTCCATCCGGTTTAAGAAGAAAATGAATTTGCTAAATGTTAGGGGAGAGGTTGTGGGGCCTTTGGGAGGACTAGAGAATCAGCTTTGCAAGTTGAGTGGGGGGAGAAGTGCCTGAATTGCATCAAAGCCTCTCCTGGAGACCCCACTACTGCCATCACCGGGCTTATGGACTTGGGCAGTGAGGTATGGGCTTCCTATTGCTGCTCTAACAAACCACTATCAACTTAATCTAAGACAACACAGATTTAGTCTCTTCTGGTTCTGAAAGCCAGAAATCCAAAGCAGGTCCCGCTGGGCTAAAATCAAGGTGCTGGCACAGTTGCGTTCCTTTCCAGAGGCTCTAAGAGAGCGACATTCTTTTTATCTTTTCCAGTTTCTAGAAGCTTCCTGCATCCCTTGGCTCATTGCACCTTTCTCTATCTTCAAAGCCAGCAGAATGACACCTTCAAATCTCTCCTTCTCTCTGATTTCTGCTTTTGTCATCACATCTCCTTCCTGCCCTCAGCTTTCCCTTTCATCATTACATCACCTTCTCGGACTCTGACCTTCCTGCCTCCCTCTTACAAGGACTGTACAGAGTACATGGGGTCTATCCAGGTAGTCCAGGATAGCTCTCCATCTCAAGATCCTGAGCTTGATCACACCAGCCACGCGAGTCCCATATTCATGTTTAGGTTCTAAAGATTCGGGCATGGACATCCTTAGAAGGCCATTATTCTTCCTACCCTGGGAGCTCATCTTCTAAATGCTGGGCTCAAGCCTCTAGAGAGGCTCTCACAAGCCCTGTCTGTGAAAGTCTGGATGTCACCACATCTACTCTTACCAGAATGGCTTCAGCTCAGTCCTTCTTCATATCTGTAGCTCCCAAATCGCAGTCTCTGTGGTTGCATGTCATCAGAGGTGTCTAGATCACATGCTCAAGCCTTTGCTGCAGAGGAGGCTTGGAAAGCAAGTTCTGGGGCACTTGGGTGGCTCAGTCGGTTAAGTATCCGACTTCAGCTCGGGTCATGATCTCACGGTTTGTGAATTCAAGTCCTGCGTTGGGCTCTGTGTTGACAGCTCAGAGCCTGAGACCAATTCGGATTCTGTGTCTCTCCCTCTCTCTCTGTCCCTCCCCTACTGGCACTCTCTCTCTCTGTCTCTGTCTCTCTCTCAAAATAATAAACATTAAAAATTAAAAAAGAAAAAGAAAGAAAGCAGGTTCTGACTTCTTTCTTAGGGATAACCAGGCTCCTGAGAGGAGGTGTTTAAAAGTTGCTGGGTTGGGGCGCTTGGGTGGCTCAGTCGGTTAAGCGTCTGACTTCAGCTCAGGACATGATCTCACGGTTCGTGGGTTTGAGCCCCGCGTTGGGCTCTGTGCTGACAGCCAGCTCAGAGCCTGGAGCCTGCTTCCACATCTCCCTCTCTCTCTGACCCTCCCCTGCTCATACTGTCTCTCTCTCTCTCTCTCTCTCTCTCTCTCTCTCAGAAATAAATAAAACATTAAAAAAAAATTAAAAGTTGCTGGGTGGTCAAAAATATGGCAGGTATCCACTAAACATGGTCAGACCTCAAGCCATGGCATGGATTTGGTGGCCAGTGCCACACTGAAGGGGAGCATTTGCACACTGGAGCCAGGACAGTCAGCGTTGGAGCCTGACACCACGGCTCAGGACTATTTGTAGACTTGGAACCATAAGGATCGTCTGGAGGGCACCTGGGTGGTTCAGTCAGTTAAGCGTCTGACTTCAGCTCAGGTCATGATCGCATAGTTCAGTTCATGGCTTCGAGCCCCGTGTCAGGCTCTGTGCTGACAGCTCAGAGCCTGGAACCCATTTCAGATTCTGTGTCTCCCTCGCTCTCTGCCCCTTCCCCACTCGTGCTCTGTCTCTCTCTCTGTCTCTCAAAAATAAATAAATATTTTATATAAAGGAAAGTCTTGAAAAGCATATAACTGAGGCTTCCTAATGGTGAAGGAAGGGCTTGCACAAGGAAGAGATATTGGACTCATGTGTCTCCAAAAGGCAACGGCAAGACTATGGGGAGATAGAGTAGCAGAGAGTTCAGCCTCTCAACCAGCACATTTCAGAGAAGAGAGTTGCCCCAGGAGGCAACGGGCTTGCTGCCACCGAAAGTTTTGAACCAGAAGCAAGATGGCAAGATGTTGGGGCACAGAAGAGGGGTTCAAATATCAGATGAGAATTGCACTCGATGACTTTTAAGCTTTCGTCATTTGGCTCTTCCCCAATAACCCAGTTATTGGGGGGTGACTAAGGGTCAAGTTGCAATTTTACATAGAAGTAGTATTTTTAAGAAGAAAACGCTTAAGTTTTTAAATCTCGCCCTTATATTTCATTTTCTGACTCCTGATTCCTTACTTTTTTTTTTTTTTTAAGCAGTAAGTAACATTTTAAAACAGTATAGCTTGTTCCCACTCTGACTCCGAAGTCTGGTTTTTATCTCAGGCCTGCTGCCGTGCTGGAGGACTTGACGTGCCTTTCGGGTTCTGTAATGTCTTCATCTGAACAACAGGCCTGGAAAGGTTGATCCCCCGGCGCTGATGCCAAATGTTGACTGGATAGAAGTTGATGAATGTACATAGGAACCAAGCGATTCCAATCTGTTTTTTTTTTCCATGTATGCAATTCCCTGTCTGCATTCCAGCGCTGGTAGAGGAGCCCTGGTCGACAACCCCAGTTTATCTGCTCTGTGCAGAGATCGTGGTGGTGGGGCATCGGACTGAGAATGACGGCCATGTTGACTTGCTTCTTTACACACTGCTCCAAGGGCTACACACGTACACACGCCCGCAATATGTGGTTTGGAAAGTTGTTTTGCAAAACGGAATCTAAAGGAAGGAACTGTACACGTTTCTAAGCTAAAAGTCAAGATGTCTTTGTCTTGGATTTAACTTAGCCTTCTTTTGTCCTAATCCAAACCCCGCATTGCTTAATATGTCACCGATTTCCTGAATGGCCCAGGCACTGTTAGTAGCATGGCGCTTTTTTTTTTTTTTTAAACAGGAAAAGCGACTTCTGTCCGTCTGCAAAACACCATAATGGATAGGTTTGCAGATTACACACTTCAGTTTCTGTATCTGTCGTGGACCTAGTTGCAAAGACTGGTGTGTGTGTGTGTGTGTGTGTGTGTGTGAAAGAGAGAGAGAGAGCAGAAAAGAGAGACGGTGATAAGAATAGAGAATGGGGATATAGGAAGCTGCAAAAAAAAATTCTTGGTGCTTTGTTAACCGTCTTCTAGCAACCGCCACCCCAAATAACAAAAATTACATGGCATATTTATGGGCATTTTTTTTCTTTCTTTATTCTTGGAAAGCATTCCTTGTGGGTTGCTTTGTTTCAGCCCTGAGCAGGCAGCTATGTGGCACCAGAACAGAGGGAATCTTCACGAGCAGGTGCTGCAATCAAATAAAATTTACAACAAAAGACACTCCAGCAGATATTCACGATATAGATAATACTTTGCCTGCACAGTGATTAGCTAGAAATGCAAAGCAGCGATTCTCATAAATGACTGTAATTAGTAATCTTTCAACACAGCTAAACCGATTCACGCTGTCTCATCTTCGAAGGTCTCTAGAATCTATAAATAGAATATACGAAGCGCTCTTTCGACATCTTGGGCAGCCCGATTTTCCCTCATAGAGCCCCCTTCCTTTTTTTCTTTTTCTCCACCCCCCCCATTGCTTTCTCTCTCCATCTTCCTCCCATCCCTGTCCTGAAGGCAATCCAGTCCAGACACTACTTTCACTATCATTTTCTCTCTTTCTCATTAAAAGAGGAAAATTCTGCATCACCCTTCTCCCATCACCAAATGTTGGCATTCCGTATGTCCGTGTCCTTGTAAGGGAAAGAAAACTGTTTTCTCCTTCTGTTTCCAGTTCTTGTGTCTCCTTGACTTAACCCCAAGAGAGCACTTCATTTCTGGTCACCAAATGTGTGAAGGTTTTTCCCCACACCAAGCAATTTGTGACATCAGCTGGGTGTCCTGCAATGCAGCTCGATTCTGATGCTCTCTGCCTAGAAGTGTGATTTCTAGCCACGTCAGGCTAGACTGGCATGCTTTTGCTTTAGGAGCTAGGGGAGGGGGAACAGGCCAGAAGAGGGGCCAGGAGTATCCACTGCCAAAAGAAAGAACGATAACAACTGGGCAATTTAATCTTTATGTTTGCCAACACTTTGAATATAGTACGTGATATTCAGCCAACACATAATAATGGAAGGCCACCTCTGTGCAGTCACTGTGCTGGACTCTCAGGAGACAGGGAGAGAAGGCAAAGTCCCCAACCTAGTGAAGCTTCTATTCTAGTAGTGGAGATTGGCAATAGACAAATAAACATACAGTAGCAAGCCAGTGAATGCAATAGATATTTATCATCCTTTTTTGGCTGCCTAGAATCTGAAACTCCATCTCATATCCGGAGACCATGTACCTTATGGAGTCTTGGGATACAGAACCCATGGCCCACGATGTAGAAATAGAAACCACCAGATAGTAGTTTGATCAGCCTGTCCTGCAGAACGGGCCAAGACCTGTGGACAAGTCTTGGCCAATCAGACACATGAGCCCATACTTTGGCACAGGAACAGGTGACTCAAGGACACAGGACCTGCAGAAGACCTTCACTGGTGGCGGTGGTACCTGCGGGAAGACGAAGATTGCAGCGGGTACAGCAGAGCTAGTATCTGGGACAGCAGCACCGGTGACGTGCCCTTTGACAGAAGGGCAGCAGATTCTTACCAGCTGGCATGATTTACACGTTGCTCTTGGCTATGAACCCCTGAGCCTTCCCAACCATTCCTTCAGCTCCTGTCTCTTATCAAATCCCTCTTCTACTTAAACTAGCCAGGTTTTTCACGCTTTCACCTAAGGACAGGTTACTCCGAGCACAGGTGGTCATAAGTACAATGACAAAAATACAGATGAAGGAATGGAGAGCGATGGGAAGCTATTTTACTTAAGTGGTCAAACAAGGCTCTCTTTGGACATTTAAGAACAAAGCCATGCAAAGAACTGGGGGCAGAGACCTCCAGAGAGCGACCACCCGTGCAAATGGAAGGCAGGGATGAGCTTGTGTGTCTGGGGAATGCCAAGAAGTTCCACGTGGCTAGAGCAGAGATACAGGCTGAAGTCAGAAGGATACGCAGGGACCAGAGCCGGTGAAGCTGACTAGACAGTGGCACGGAGTTTGTATTTTATTCCGTGTGTGAGGGAAGCCCTGATAGTTTCGAGCAAAAGGTGATACGAACTGATAGTTAAAAGGATCAGTCTGCCTGCTATATAGAGAATTGCCTGCTGCAGGTCAAGAGCAGAAGCAGAAAGACAGAGACTGCAGAGCTGGTCCCGGAGCGACGTGGTGTGACTTGGTCTCCATCAAGCCTAACACGTTTCAGGGTGATGAGAAGAGGTCGAACAAGGGATGCATCTTGAAGGTGGAGCTGCCAGGCCCGTGGATTAGATGCAGACCCTGAAGGAAAGAGAGAGGTCAAGGACGACTGCAAGGTTTTGGGACTGAGCCACTTAGTGAGGTAGGGAACATTCAGAGCAAGGCCAGCTGGTGCACCGGAAGCGGAGGAACAAGAGTTCAGCTTTATGTCCCGTAATGTCATGTGTAATGCTGCATGGTCGCTTTAATTTTGGAGGGACCTAGTTTATCTCACCAGCCCCCTATTGTTCACCATTTGGATTGTTTCCAGAACTTTCCCCTTATCAAAATTCTGTAATCCAAAGCTTTTAATAATGAGTATGATTATATCCTTAGAATGTATTCCTAGAGGTGAAATTTCTGGTCAAAGCATGCCATAACGCTTTTGATACATATTGCCACATTGCCTTTAGGAAAATCACAGCTAGTTATATTCCACCAGCAACATAGAAGTATGCCAATTTCTTCACATCTTATCAATGCTGACAATATTTTAGAAAAGGGGTTATAATCTGACAAGACATAAATACCATTTTACAGTTTTAATTTGCACTTCTTTGGTTGCTAAGGAGGCCAAATGCTTTTAAAAGATTTGTTGACTATTTTTTCTTTTTGTGAATCACTTGCCCTTTGTAATTTTTAACTGGAATTCTGCCTTTTTGTTCTTTCTTTGTAAGAACTATTTATATATTAGAGATAGGAAAATGTGATTTGTCATTTACTTGGAAGTTGTTTTCCTGATTTGTCACTTGCTTTTAAGTGTGGTTTATGTTTGGGGCACCTGGGTGGTCTAGTCAGTTAAGCATCTGACTTTGGCTCAGGTCATGATTTCATGGTCTGTGGGTCCGAGCCCCACACTGGGCTCTGTGCTGATGGCTCAGAGCCTGGAGCCCACTTTGGATTCTGTGTCTCCCTCTCTCTCTGCTCCTACCAGCTCATACTCTGTCTCTGTCTCTCTCAAAAATAAACATTAAACTTTGTGTTAAATAAATAAATAAGCATTAAAAAAATTAAATGTAGCTTATATTTAATTTTCAAAATGTACATGTTATATCTCTTTGAGAAGTTGGTTCTGAGGTATTTTATATTGTTTTAAAAAATTTTCTACCATGTACAACACCTTTTTCATTATATTTTGAATTTGTTAGAGCTAGTATAAAAGGTATTAATATATGCATATTTATTTTCTAACTGACTCTTACCTTATATCTCTTTTATGCTATTTTCTTTTAGATTCTCTTTGGTTTGCAATATTGACAATCATATCATCTGCAAATAAAAATTTTCATCTTCCTTTCTTTTGTCCTCTCCCCTCATTTTATTTACTTGGCTAGACCCTCCTGATCATTGTTTAAATGGCATCAAGATGGCTACCTCCTTCCATTCTTCCTGACCTTTAACACGAAGGCCCCTATTTTTCCACTATTGCACATGGTATCAACTATTGGGTCTACATTAATGTTCTGTCCCTCATTAAAAATAGTCTTCTAAACAAGAGAAGGAGAGAGAGGGTTCAGCTTTAGATCTGGTTAGTGTGAAACATCCATTAGACCCCCCAGTGGGGAGGTAGAGTCTGCAGTGAGCCTTAAGAATCTGGAGTCCAGAGACAAAGCAAGAGCTAGAACAAAGCTGGACGGATTCCTCAGGGCACAGAGGGAATTTCTAGCCCTGAAACTCAATGTGCTCATGCCAACGTGAATGTGGTTAGGGGAGAGAGGCCTCAGGACTGAGGTCTGGGGACCCCCACGGTGTAGAGATTATGAAAGGGATCCTGCAAGGGGACTTCGAGAAAACAGGAGGAAAACCCAGACTGCTGTATCCTGGAAGCCAAGAAAAGAAAGCGATTCGCAAGGACCCTAGGGGGTTCTGGGGGTTCTGGTAACCAGCAGGTAAAGGGAGCTCAGAGGACCTGGGCCACTCCGTTTTGGGGTTCATTTCGGAGGCCCTGACTCCAGACTGTGCTTCAACCTGCATGGGGCAGACAGCAATGTGGCCACACACCACGTCCGGCCCCTTTCTTTCTGAAAAGAGCCCTTTGTAACTGCTTTAAGAAGGAAACACCCCCATCAGGGGAGGAACGTTATTTGCTTCCTGTTATAACAGCCTCTTACTTAGAATCCAACTCCATGCCAGCCCGTGCCCATGGGGACCAATGATGGAAAGAGGAGGAAGGGGCCCTCTGGGGGGTGAGCGGTTTAGCAGGAAAGGTTCTGGAAAGCTTAGGGCATGGGGCGGGGGTGCTGGAGGCCTACACATCCAGCCTCTTTCCAACCAGAAACTCTCCCCTTTCTTCCACCAGTCTGTCCTCTTGAAAAGCTTGAGAAGTGGCATACAGGCGGTCAGTCTGGGCGCTTAGTGGCTGGGTCGGTGTGACCCTTAGGTGCCTGCCAGCCCTTCCCGGGGGAAGGTTCAAGTCAATCACTCTTGCACTCATTCAGCAGCCCTTCACCAAACACCTGCTCTGCGCTGGGCCCCGTCCCAGGCATGAGAATACAGCAGGACCAGCGACAGACTTGTGTCATATCCCCCAGAACTTAGGGTCTAGCGAGATGACATAAACAACCATGGAAACACCCCTCTAATCACAAATGTAGGAAGGCTCTACAGGGATATTTCCTCCCAAGGTGGGGAATATGGTGGGGCCCAGGCAGGAAGTCCTGCCTGGGCAAGTGACAGAATCTGTTAAAGCAAGAAGAAGGTCACGGTCCAGGAATCTGCCACACACACACACACACACACACCCTCCCCAGCTTTTAGAATCCAACCAGACACTTTTGCCTTGGCCTGGATGCTTGATGTCCCCAAAGCCCAGCTCAAATAGCGAAGCATGGAGATGGGTCACTTATCTTTGGCAGGAATTGAGAAGCTGGGTCTAGCAGTTGGGGGTCCCTGGTGAGGAAGGTCTTCCCCTCCAGAGGACAGCAGCTTGAGACCCAGGAATCAGTGGCATGAGACGCCCAGGATTCCTAAAGCAGAAATGACAGCATGTCCACCCTCACCCACAAATATTTGTGAATCTTTTGTTAAAAGAAGTACTGACGGTACTATGGTAATTTCATTTTTGATGCTTCCCCATGCTGTTTCTCATAACGGCTGCACTAATTTACGTTCCTACCAGCTGCGCACAAGGGTTCCCATTTCTCCACATCCTTGACAACCCTTGTTATCTTTTCTCTTTTTGATAATAGCTACCTTGACAGGTGTGAGGAGATCGCTCCTTGTGGTTTTTATTTGCATGTCTCTGATGATTAAAGATGCTGAGAAGCTGTTAGCTATTTGAATTTCTTCTTTTGAGACATGTCTATTTTTTTTATATGTCAAAGATATTTCAATAAGCTATTAAAAAAAAAAAGGCGTCTACGCCTCTTGTAGAAATCAAGGGAGAAATTCCACGTAGGCTTCTGTAGACCTATGACTGTCACTGCAGCAGAAGTACACTGAGCTAGCCTGCTTCACCTGCACCCCACAAATGTGTGCCCCACAGACATACACGCAGTGCCTCCAAGTGCGGGCACCCTCACTCCTACGGAGGAAAAGACAGTTGAAAGTGGGAAAGAGAGCATAGGCTACCTCAATAAACTTATACCATTTGGAGTCAAGGGTTCTTTTATTTAATTCTCTGAATGGCTGAATATTAGTCTAAACGTTCCTTTTATGATTGAAAACGCCTTGGTCCCTGGTTTTCCATGAATCTAATACACCAAAGGTCTTTAAATTGTTCATGGACAGATGAGCAAATGAACACTCGAGTCTTTTATTCTGAATTTCAGTGCCATTGTGTTAAGATTGTGCCTTCTAGGAGGTTGGGTTGAATGCTTGGAAAGGAGGAAAGAAGGCTTATCTGAATATAGGACATGATTTTCAAGGCGTTTACGCTGCATTACTGCCTTTGACCCGTGCAGCTGTTCTGTGGGTTAGGCAAGAAACATTTCAGGTTTCAAGAGGAGAAAACTTATGTTCCAAGATGTTAACTTACCCCAAACTCATATAATTCAATTGTCTTGTTTTTCATCTTGACCACTGTATTCCTCTGTACTGTCTTCAGCACTCTGGAGGAGAGAGAGAGGGAGAGAGGGAGAGAAATATATATATATATAAAATGTATATGTATTAAGTCATATATATATTTATATTATATTTATTTAAGATATATAATATTTATATTTACATATAATATATAATAATAGTTATATTATATATCTTAAATAAATGTCATTTTTATATTATGCATTAAATAAATATATAATATATTTACATTGATATATATTATTATATAATATGTGTATATATATGACTTAAATATATATTTATAAATAAAACGTATTACATATTATATAATATATACTAATATATATTGTATGTTTTAACTGCATTCATAGTTGTCTCAATATTCATCTCTTCCTAAAATTATGATGCAGAAAATAAAATCTGACAAATATCTCGAAATTTATTATTTGTCTGGATGATTACATTTTACTATATTTTGTTTTAATCCTGTTTGACGAAATTTTGCAAGGAGCCCAGGAGATCGTTCCTAGAGTCCTAAATTAAGCGCACAGGGGTCACATATGCATCCAGCTCAATTACAGGGCAGTTCCAAATTCCTAATTTCAACGTTTAATTGGAATGAAAATCTTTACTTTCTTCACCAGTTTTTGTTTGTTTGTTTGCTTTTTATTTTGTTGTAATGGCTAAGGAAAGGAGTCAGGGGTATGGTGTTTGGTAGTATCTTTGTCTCTTTTGACAATCATCAGCGCCATCTACTGCCTGAAAATAAAATTGCGAAGCATTGCCATAACGATGAAAATTAGGGGGTATGTAGTCTGGAAAAGACAATTTTGTATCCCTGACAATTTTGTATCCCTGAGGACTTAACTAATAAATTCGTGCACACATATTTTTTTTAAATGCTTTATTTATTTCTAGGAGAGAGAGAGAGAGACAGCGTGAGCAGGGGAGGGTCAGAGAGAGAGGGAGTCACAGACTGAAACAGGCTCCAGGCTCTGAGCTGGCAGTCAGCACAGAGCCCCACGCGGGGCTCGAACCCACGAACCGCGAGATCATGACCCGAGCGAAAGTCGGACGCTTAACCAACTACGCCACCCGGGCGCCCCTTTGCACACATATTTTTTAATTTTAGATCATGAATTCCTTAAGCAACTTACAGAAAGAACCGGATGAAATTAAAATATACTTATTTATGTAGAGGCCTAACTTTGGAAGAGGAAAATATGGGCTCCCAGCTAAACTGCTTAGTAGATATACTGCTACCTTTACCCTCCGATTTTCACCTGTAAAATATGAATAATTATAAAGTCCTATGTTGATTAAATGATAGATGTAAAATTTACCCCAAAGCTAGCAGAACAAGGTAGCTTTGCTCTATGACGTTTACTGAGCACCTGCTAAGTATCAATTTGTGCTGGGAATTCTGTTCACTACATTCTGTGAGATGTGAGCTTCTGAGATAGCAGAGACCACACCCAAGATTATACACAGCTAAGTGAGATCTAGGTTTAAAACCAATTTTTCAACTGATTCTAAAGTTGTTCTCATTCCTGCCAACTCACAAAACATGGCTTCAAACTCCCTTCTGATATATTTCTGTGGAGGTTCACTTTGGGGGCCATCATGTATTGACATGGACCCCATCCTTTATGGTCTGATGCGTGTATCTCTTTGCATAGAAGTGCCAAGTTTGTCTAACCATGCCATGCATATGTACATTTAAGAAAATAATTTCAGGGGCACCTGGGTGGCTCAGTCAGTTGAGCGTCTGGCTTCGGCTCAGGTCATGATCTCACAGTTTGTGAGTTCGAGCCCTGTGTTGGGCTCTGTGCTGACAGCTCAGAGCTGGGAGCCTGTCTTCAGATTCTGTGTCTCCCTCCCTTTGACCCTCCCCTGCTCACACTCTCTCTCTCACTCTCAAAAATAAATAAAACATTTTTTAAGAAAAGAAAATAATTTCAGGAAGATGTTTAGAGAGTTTGGCATGTAACCTTGACCATAACCAAGGACGAAAAAGATGATATGCGTGCAGGTCCACGTGTCCTCATAGCATTTTACACAGACTGCTCTGTTACTATTATCTCACTGTGTTATCAAAGTTTTTACAAAGCTTCTTTCTTTCTGGGATAGAATTCCTCAAGGACAGAACTCATGTTTGTTTAATGAATGAATGGATGAATGAAAAATGGTTACATATTGTTTCTCCCAGGACAAAAAGACGGTATCTCCCTAAGGTGTTTGAGGACAGAGACCTTAAATCTTACCCCTACCAGCAATGGTGGTCATTATCATTCATTTAAGATTCATTGGCTTGATTGCCAAGTAGCATTCCATTGTATATATGCACCACATCTTCTTTACCCACTCATCACTTGATGGACATTTGGGCTCCAAATTGTCCTTAGAGACAAACCACTGTAAAATGCCATCCTTCCCCCTTTCTGATAACTAAATTTAGAGAGAATTTCTTTTGATTCAAATGTCCGCTGCAGGGAATGTGAGAGGATTTTACTGAGATCCAAAAATACCAACAATTAGAAACGGATAAAATGCTTACATGAATCACAAAATTGTATTGCTAAACCTGCTATCACCTAAGGGCGTTCAGCCGCTCCTCTGTTAAAAAAGAAGAAACCTGTTACCCGGAAGCTCTCTGAGTGCTGAGTGAAATAATGTATACAGAGCATCTGGTCCAGTACTTACTAGCCTCATTCTTTCACCTACAAACACATTTCCCAAGCTCCTACTGTGTGCTGGATAGTGTTTTAGACTGTGATGGTATAAACCAAAGGAAGAAAATCCTCCCCTCCTGAAGCTGGCTCAGAGTTGGGAGAAGAGGGAAGGGAGGGTGGTAAGCAGGGATTCTGATAACCAAGCAAATGAAAAGTGCTACGGAGAAAAGCAAAGCGGGGGCAGGAAACCAGAGCACCCAGAGCACGGAAAGTGCTGGTTCAGATAGAGCCAGCAATGAGGGCCTCTCTGAGCTGTGACTCTGGAGCAAAGAGCTGATGAAGGGAGAGAGTGTACCATGACGATATCTGGGGTAGAGCATTTCAGGCGGAGAGGACAGGGAAGATAAGAAGACAAGAGGGATAAGGGCTCCCTAAGATGGAAGTATGCCTGGCTCAGTAAATGCCAGGAGGTGTTCCCTCACGCCTCTGCTCCTGCAGCTGAGCAAAGGTTTTCCTGATCACATTGATTTAAGTTGCCTAAGAAGTATTGGCCATGTCTGTGTGGACACCACTAACGAACTCCTGGCCCTTGCAGTGTGCCTCAAAGGCTGTAAAGAAGAGTAGCCAAGGTGAAGTTCTCTGTGGCAAGACCATTCTTGCTTTATGGCTATTTGATTTACCACATTGTAAAGGATGACTGGGTTTCCAGGCTAGACCACAGGACCCTACTTAACGTCTAAAGTAGATGGAAGGTGGGACATTTGTAACAGAATGCACTGAAAACAACCCTGTTGGCAACGAATAACACAATGGTCTATGTTCCGTTTCAGCCCTGACATTCTGTAATTCTAGGATATATATAAAAGGAGCAAAGGGGAAACTCATTAACCTGTACTAGGAGTGGAATGAGTCTTTGTGGGTTGACCTGGAGACCCAACAAACACTTAAAACGTTCTCTCTACAGAAAAATGAGTTCTGGGTTTCAAATGCTGGGCTCCCAGACATGCCGAACACAGACCATTCATTTGTGAACCGGAGACTCTCTGGATCCCTGGTGGCAATGGGCAGGAAAAGAGCTACTGCAGCTGGAACATTACAGGGGGGTGGGGGGGACACTTATGACATAACCCGGATATAGACCCCCCGGAGAGCCGGAAGCTTCGCCATTACACAGCTAGCCGTGTGGCAACGTACGGCCAGCAACCACCCTCTGTAGAGGAGACTGCAAACCCTCTGCGGCCAAATGATGGGGCTCGGGAAAGAAGTCTAAAAATGTCAACATGCTTTTCTCTCTACATTTTTGGGGGTACATGTCTTTTCCCTTTGGCAGATTGTTACAGCAGGAACACAGAAGTGGGTAAAAGTTTGCTATTTTGAATCAAAACAGCATTTTGTTGTCAAACACCAAGAGTAAAACCCAGGTTTGATTCGGAGAGAAAGTTCTTCCAACACGCTTTTACTTCCTTCTTTGACATAATGAAAACCCTTATAGACCATAAAATTCCATATTGGAAATAAAAAAGAGGGGAGAGGAAAGTGTTTGTCTCTAGACCCAGGCGCTGGTTAGGAAAGAGACAGAAGCTGACTGATGAGGTTAGACAGGCTTCTGCACACTAGCGAGGTACCAAGAAGCTTACACCAGTGACTGTGAATCAATTCACTGCTTTATTCATCAAGGAAATCTTATTAACAGTCCTTTAAAAGTTGGCCGAACTACACAACGTGCTTACTGATCCTGTAAAACATGAAATGACATCGAGGCCAATATGTTTAGCTCAAATCATTCTCTTTATTATGTGTTAATATGGAGGTTGATCCATAAAAAACAAGTTTCTTGATGAGGCATGATGGTTATGGAGGGGGAAGGCTCTAGCAACTCAGGAATGTTTAAACTGCGAGATGAATTCAAAGTGTTTCTGCAAGGTAAGAAACCACTTCAGCCCCAGCTTCTGTAGATGTGAACTTGACAGCCAGACTTGCGTATGTGTTTGATGTCTTTGGTATTTTTAACAATCATGATGCCTCAATGCAAGGAAGGAAGGCACTGTGCTCTTCAATGTGAGATAAGATCAGTGAGCAAACACACAAGTTAGGACCTTGGGGTCACAGTTTCTATATACAGTGGCAAAAATGATTATAAGTGAGCAGATGATGCTCTTATCAGAGCACACTGGAGAAAAGTTAACACGCTTTATGTGTTTGGTAGAATGGATTAACTTTTTCTACCGAGAAAAGATCCATACATAGGGAAACCATGGATATGGAATCCATTCCCATCATCAAAGATCGTGTAAATTTTCCACTGTTACGAAGAAAGAACATTTTAAGTTCAACTTTGTTAATATTTAATATAATATCAGTACAGTACAATTCATAAATAAATATACATATACCAGAGGCTCTCTGGTCCTTTGAATATCCTGTAAAATCTAGTCCATTCTATACAATAGCTGCTTAATAAAGTTACGTTGACATAAATTATTGATGAAGAAACCAGTAGTGTTAGGACATCAAATCCAAGGTACCAGTAACAAGACTTCAATAGATTAAATAAAGGGTTGTGCCAGCATTGCATCTGTTTTCTGGTCGCCATGGAAACCAGTCACCCGTCAGTCCTGCTGTTGTGAAGCCCGGGTTACTAAGGACAATTGGCTGGGGAGAATGCTGCAAAGAAACCATTGCTGGGAAAGTGACCTGGCCCAATTACTCAATTTCCTCATCAGTGAAGCCAGAGGAACAGAGTAGATGATGTCTCAATCTTTGGGCTGGTATTGGGCCTGTGTGTCCCTATAAGAACATTCTAGGTCTTAATACATTGAAACACTTTCCTACTGGTGGGTTGAAGGCTGCTGGCACACTTCCCTTAAGGGCTCTCCTGCAACACTCCTACCCTCACTATCCAAACTGTTCTGCCCTTTCTCACTCCCCGCCTCCCTCCCATCTCCCCTGATCTGGCAACAGAGGGTTAAGGCCTGGCTCAGCGGGGGACTTCTAGACCCTACCCAGCTCTGTCACCTTGGTAAGTCACTGCCATGGCCATCCTGGGCAGGCCCCTGCCCAACCTGGCAATCCAGCCTCCTTGAGTGCACAATGGAATATGGAGGTGGCCCTCCTCGGAGGGTTTGGCTGGATGGGGAAATGAAGATTTGCTCAGGCTTAAATTACCCAGCCTGGCTACCCAGACTGTCTCTGTCTCTGCACTGGTGTGCTGCACTTGTGCTGTGCAAGGCCCGGGAAAGCCGGAAAAGGCTCAATCTCCAGGGACAGACTTGGAGTCTGCAGCCATGGAGCGGGGAACAAGTCAGTGCCAGACAACTTATGGCTCAGTGGGACTCTCCTTCGTGAGGGCTGAGTTCAAGCTGCTTGTTCAGATGTCTTTAGTCACCAGGCCATGGCAGATGCATCACAAACTCAAGGCTAGTCTTGAAGATAAAGGAAAAGTTTGTACAAAAATTTGAGCTGCGGGAATGGATTTGAAGTTCAAGTCCTCAGAAATGGACCTGAAGACTCAGAGAATGAACTGAGTCCTTCCTTTTACATCTTATTGGATGCTTATATTGATGGCTAAACTCTGGCTTGATATCTCAATATTGCAAAATGTTTTGCATTCTGCACAGGACTCTAACATGCACGATCATATTTGCTTCTCACAACAACCCCATGCTGGGCAGTAATTATTATTACTCGTTTTACAAACAAGCAAACCAAAGAATCTCAGAAAGTTTCAATAACCGGACTGCGTTTTGTTTGTTTGTTTTTTAAGTCAGGCCCTCAGGCTTTAAATCCAATGTTTCCCATGACATCATGTTGTTTCTTCGAGTCCTTTGAATAAAGACTAAGGCCCGCTTTTGTTTGACTTAGCAGGAAGCAGCCCAGGGAAGCTTAGTGATGCTTCATTTCTGAAGCAAGTAGGTAGCAGCTAGATTAGATGGAGGTTGAACGGAAGTATAAGACAGGGCCCCCCCCCCCCCAAAAAAAAAAGACAGGGCCCCAGGAGTTTGCTGCCTCATCAGTAAAACAACACGTATACCTGTGGAACTCATCATGAAAAATATAAGAACCCACTCTTCTTTGGCTGTAAGAACTTACTGATTTCTCTACTGCTAAGTACAGTTCATTGCCATGTTGCCTTTTCAACAAGTGAAACAAACACAAAAGCTAGCAGTAGGAAGTTTGCTTCTTGGATGCATACCCATAACCAAGGAGAAAGAATAGAGTGACAGGTTTAGTGAATGGGGAAGAAGCTTTCCCCAGGATTTGGAAAGAATGCAGAAGAAAGAACATCCTGCTCTGACTGTAGCGTTGGGAGAGGGGAAAACTTCAGGCGATGCCTGTTTGCTGAACCTGCTAATGGTTCTAGAGAGTTCTAGAGAGAAGCCTGTAGACATTCTCTCACTTGCACTCACCTGTCTGAGCTTTCTGTGTGGATTGTCTTCTGTGGAGGAAGAGATTGAATAACTTCTCACATAGTTTCATGGTTTTATGATCGTTTTGCCTGCCATATATGTAAGGAGATGAAGACATTTTTGTTCTCCTAGCAGTTGGTAGGTAAATTGCTCTTCACAGGAGTCCCATTCTTATTGGGGGAAATACTCAATAGGTCCCCTCAGAGAAGATTAATCTGGGCAGGAGGACAGTGGAAGGTAGGGACTGGTACCAAGGCCATGTGGGAAGGGCATACGGTGCAAGGAGATGGGATTATCTGTTTTCTATGGAGGGAGGGAGGTGGCATTAGGAAGAGGAAGAGGGAGAAGAGAAGAAGGAAAGACATGGGAGATGTCAGGATGTGGGGTGAGGCATCAGATGACCCCTTTGACTCCTCTCTGACACCACTAACTTCTAGAGATGATTAAGTAGAATGACCAATTACAGGGTCCAAGGGTCTGAGTTTCCAGGTTAAGGGGGAAACAAAACAGAGAAGCATTTGTGAATGTAGGAGTTCAGCCCAAGTTCTATTAGAAAGTTTCCTAAATCCCCAATGGACAAGGTTGTCTTAGATGACATCTGGATTCCATACTTAATCCCTTTTTGTAAAATATGAAAACCAGGGCAAGTTGTGTGCTTTGCTAGTTTTCAAATTTGGGGCGAGCTTGTACCAGGTACCTTTTCGGTCCTCCTCAACTCAAGGCACCATGATTCTTTTTTTGTTCTAAATTGTAGTTTCTGGAAATCTGGTCTTTGAAGGCCCTCCAGGTGGTCTGCGGTTGCCCAAATGCAATGAGTAGGTTTTGTTCGAAGAGTGTTTTTTGCTAGAGATTTGAATTCTCCATAAAAAGGGTATAAAAATAGATATTTGACAATTGTAACCACAAAGATGTCACACGCTGGGCAGACACTTCAAATGGTGTGGTTATAGTGGTGGTGGTGGGGTTTGTGTTGTGTGTGTGTGTGTGTGTGTGTGTGTGTGTGTGTTCCATGGCTGCAAGCAGAAGCTTTGAGGTAGGTGGTCCAAGGGATTCTTTCAATGTGGTTCATAGTCTAAAATCTCACTTAGGATGTAGTGAAGTGAAACACTTATAAGACACTAGGAAATCAAACCACTTTGTCTGAGAATCTTTAAAATAGGTATTTGAAATTGATACTTCAACTGAGAAAATATCCTGACCCCAAACCTTCACAATTTCATTTCTGACCATAATGGAGGGATATCTTAGCCACATAACTCTCCTATCTAATTTTATTTCTAGTAGTGTAAGTAGCTACCCAGCTTTGAAGTTTAGTGCTGAGTCATATTTTAGGGGATGGTTTGGGAAGACATTGGTTAAGAAATCCACTCTCAGGAAAGGTCTTTTGAAAACCTTCATTAATCTTTATCATCATACTTATTTTCTAACCTCATTTAAGAAAATAATATCTATACACGAGTTCAAAACCATGGCAAGAATACATGATAGCAAGAACTTATGGCAGTGGAGTTTTATTTAAACTTCCCAAATCATAAAAAACAGACATAGCTACAAGGGCGATTAAAAGAAGAACACTAAGGACACCTTGAAGTGAAAAGGAATTTGGTGGGTGTGCCAAAATGTGAGACAGAAACAAAGCCTGAGAGAGAAAAGAAAGTCCAAAACGATCTTAACAAGACAGAGGATCCATAGATTATCAACCAAACTCAGCGTTGAAAGAAGTCAGCCATGCTCTGTGTGAGAACCTAGGTGAGCCAGTTGAAAATCATCTAATAAACAAATGCTCCAGTTGGTGGGAAGGTGGCTGGGCTGTGCCGCTGTGGTGGTCTGAATCACAACCCCCAAACAGGGCCATGTTCTATCCCTGGAACCTGTGAAGGTGTTTCCTTAGATGGTAAGAGGGGATTGGGGCACCTGGGTGGCTTGGTAGGTTATGCATCCAATTTCAGCTCAGGTCATGATCTCAGGCCTCATGGGTCCAAGCCCCGCATTGGGCTCTGTGCTGCAGCCCAGGGCCTGGAGCCTGCTTCAGATTCTCCCTCTCTTTCTGCCCTCCCCTGCTCATGTTTGCTCTCTCTCTCTCTCTCTCTCCTAGAAATAAATAAACATTTAAAAAAATTTTTTTTAAATGTTTATTTATTTTTGAGAGAGAGAGAGAGAGAGAGAGACAGTGTGAGCAGGGGAGGGTCAGAGAGAGAGGGAGTCACAGACTGAAACAGGCTCCAGGCTCTGAGCTGGCAGACAGCACAGAGCCCGACGCGGGGCTTGAACCCACGAACCGTGAGATCATGACCTAAGCGGAAGTCGGACGCTTAACCGACTAAGCCACCCAGGCGCCCCTAAAAAAATTTTTTGATGAAAAAAAAGAAGGATTTCATAGATGTAATTAAGGTAAGGATCTTGAGATGGGAAGGTTGTCCTGGACTATCCAGGTGGGCACAATATAATCACAAGGGTCCTTAGAGGAGGAAGGCAGGGGGATCACAATCAGAAAGGAGACGTGACAACAGAAGCAGAGGCTGGTGTGTCACATGTTGAAGATGGAGGAAAGGGCCACAAGCCAAGAATGCGGTAGCCTCTGGAGGCCGGAGAAGGCAAGGAAGTAGACTTCCCCACAGAGTCTCCAGAGGGAGTGGGGCACTGTCAATGCCTTGATTTTAACCAAGTGGTACATGTTTTGCACCTCTGACCTCAAGAATTGCAAGCTAAGTTTGCATTGTGTTAGCCACTGAGTTGTTGGTGATTTGTTACAGGGTAATGGGAAACAAATACCCTGGAAACCACATCTCCCAGAATCCCCTTTCCTGTATGTCCTGGTTAGAATTGGCCAAAACACGTATTTAGATAAGATTTGGGAAGTGAGAATGAGTGAAGCAGGAGCTGTTTCTCTCTAACAGTCTTCGTGATTAGGTGCCCTGTCAGGTCCACCCAGGTTGGCCTCATGCTTCTCTGCTATGTATCTAGCTCTTCCAGACTATAGGTCCTGCTGAGCCATGGAAGCCCTGAGCCTCCCATCAGATGCTTGACTGTGAACCCACAGAGGGCACAGCTACGCCAAGGTGAGAGCTTCCTATACACCCTTTCATGAGTTCCTTTTCATAGCCCCACTTCAGTGCTGGGCACCTGGCTTTTCACATTCCATTGTATTCTCCAACTTATCCTATAAGACCAGAGCCTTGAGAGGACTAGTCAGATAATGTTGGTGTTTCTCAAAGTGATGATACCACTTACTCTGCAGTGAGTGGATTTTTCTATTGTCCCATAACCTCGACAACACTTAATATTGGCTGATTCATTTTGACCAAGCCATAAGCTACGTGCTGATATCTCTTTGTGGCTTCGCTTCACATTTCTCTGATAACTAATGACATTGGACATAATATTTTTATTTTTTTTATTTTTATTTTTATTTTATTTCTAGGAGGGAGGGAGGGGGAGAGAGAGAGAGAGAGAGAGAGAGAGAGAGAGACAGCGTGAGCAGGGGAGGATCAGAGAGAGAGGGAGTCACAGACTGAAACAGGCTCCAGCCTCCGAGCTGGCAGTCAGCACAGAGCCCGATGCGGGGCTCGAACCCACGAACCGCGAGATCATGACCTAAGCGAAAGTCGGACGCTTAACCGACTAAGCCACCCAGGCGCACCTGGACATAATATTTTTAAAGGCCTTCTGGATTTCCTTGTTTCTGAAGCATGTGTGACTTTTGCCCATTTTTCTTCCAGGTCATCTCACTTTTCTTTATTGATTCACGATTGTGTGTATATTCTAGATATTAGCCCTTTGTCAACATTCTGTATTGCAAACATCTTATCCCAGGATGTGGCTTGCCTTTTCACCATCTTTAAGTATTGATGGGATCAAATTTATCACTCTCTTTTTTTATGGATAGTGCTTATTATTAATGCATACACTAAAACTCTGAAATTCTACTTCTAGATGTATGCACTGGAAAAACTCTTGAGAAATTCTCCAGGCACAGGAATATTCACAGAAATGTGGAGGGAGAAACCCAGAAGTTCTGTAAATGTCCATTGAGAGAGGAGATGAGGAGTGCCTGGCTGACCCGGTCAGTAGAATATGTGACTCTTGATCTTGGGCTGGCGCATTCAAGCCCCACATTATGGGTAGAATTGGTTTAAAGATATGGGGGGTGGGGGGTGAGAGGAAATCCATGTATTTCCGTGTACATGGATTTACGCATGGACACGGAAATAAATTACAAATAAATTTACGCACGTACATGGAAATAAATCCATGGGTTTATGCATGTACATGGAAATAAATTACAAACACATGTGTCCAGATGGATTTTTCTCAAAAGCCTACTGTTCATTGAAAAAAATAATTCCTTTTGTTAAAAATTCAAAATCAGCCCAAGTTAAATAATCTATTATTTAGGGATAAACAAACAAGCAAAACAAAACAAAATGAAAACCAGAGGTGCTAAGGTCTAAAAAGAAGGAAGGAGGTGATTTGTACAAACCTCAGGATTATGGTCACCTCCTGAGTGAGGGAAGGGATGTGAAGTGAGACAGGCACACGGGGGCTTCAAAGGTGTGGGTGACATTCTACTTCTCAAGCTACCAGGTGCTGGCACAGCTCTTCCCTTTATTATTATACTTTGAAATGAGCATATGTTTTAGATATTCATTGTTACATGATTTCTTTTCTCAGTAAACCTTTTAACACGTTATTCTCCTAACAATCTTTTTTGTCATCCTGGGTTAAGGGAGCTAAAGATGATAGGAGATGCAGAGTACTTCAGGATACTGTGGGTCTGTTGCACAATTAAAACTACAGACCGGCGGCCTCCACCCAGGCTACTGAGTCAGGATGTCCAGGCTGAGGCTAAGGAATCAAAGTCAGTTTGCCCAGGTTTGGGGGCACCTAGTACCCAACAATATGCCACCTAAGGGTGTCAGTGGCTCCCTACTGCCCTCTCGTGGCCAGTTTTTCCTTCCAAACTGAGCAGAGCAACGAGCCAAGATGAGGGAGTGCAGACGGACTGTCTTAGGATCCGTGGTCTTGTCCAGGTTTGGTGGCCGCTCTGAGGACTTCGGCCATTGAGCTAGATGCCAGACCACAGCACACAGGACCCACTAGCTGGTCTAGTGTTTCTGTTTGAAGCCTGGCTTGCCTGACACTTCATCTTTGCTTCTCCTGACCCAAGACCTCTCTCCTACCTGCTCCAGACCTCCAGACCTGCTTGGTCCTGCCTCCCACGGAGATGCCCTGACTCTGTATCCTGCCTCCTCACCTGGACTCACCATCCTCACACATTTGCCCTACATAGCCCGGTCTCCTTTTCTGCCTGAACAAACAGCTGTCTAACTAGTTCCTTGGTCCTGGCCTCTTACATGAGCCCATCCTGTCCTTTGGCTTCCAGAAGGTGAGCGCTATTAAGAGGGTAAGAATCAAAAGCCACAGAGAAATGCAGCCTGGAGGCAGATGAATGCTCTAAGGCCCCATTGAGCACGCTCAGTGCCTGCTGCTTCTCCACCCCAATCCACCATCTTCCTCCTTTCTCTCTCTCTCTCTCTCTCTCTTTGTTAAAGTTTATTTATTTTTGAGAGTGAGAGAGACAGACAGACAGACAAAATGTGAGTGTGGGAAGGGCAGAAAGAGAAGGAGACACAGAATCCAAAGCAGGCTCCAGGCTCTGAGCTGTCAGCACAGAGCCTGACATGGGGCTTGAACCCACGAACAGTGAGATCATGACCTGAGCCAAACCAAGAGTCAGCCGTTTAACTGACTGAGCCCCCCAGATCCCCCGAAGCGGAATGCTTTATGTGCACAGCTCGCTGGCACAGAAACACACACTGGCTCAGCTTTGAGTATTGAATCCCCACAGACCAATCAGGCTCCCGGGGGAAAGCCACTGAAAGGAGACATTTTTTCCCAAGGCAACATTATCTTATCTCTGACTTTGTTCCCTTATCTAAGAAGAGAGGATCAAATTCTTCCCTGCTTTTCGCAGACCCACCCGTGCGTGCTTGCACTGTTAGAAGCAAAGCTGATTTCTTATTTTCCTCTATGATAAATCTCCACGTGCACACAGCTGTGTAAAGGGAAAGTGAGGATTTGGAAAAAATCTCACGGTCAGAAGTCTCTCATTAGCTAGCTGTGCTTAATTGTGTCACCATTTCTTTTATGAATAGGCCAGCTTGTCTCAGGAAGTCCTGCTACCCCGCCCAGGTAAGAAAGCAGGGTAAGAGTTTCTAAAACCCGCAGGGATGAGTGGGCAGGGGGCGTGCAGCATGCCTGAAGGGCCAGAGGGCAGAAGAAGCTTGCGGTTGGGATGCGAAAAGAAAACAAACCGCTAGACCTTGAAACCAAAGGCCGCCCTGGCCACCAGCTCCTGAAGCCAGAGCAGGAGCCCAAGGACGGGGTGGAGGAAGCCTTTGGGGACCGAAACAAGTTCTCTGGCATGAGAAGTGAGTGAGAAGGGAGCATGGCCACACTAGCGAGGTGCCAGTATGATACGTGAGCCTCCCTGAGAGATTAGGGAGAAGGAGAGGTGAATCAGAGTGGAAGATTCCCAGACTTAAATCTAGAAGTAACCGAGTTCCCCTGAATAGACGATCTTAATCTCCTGCTCCATTGCTAGCCAGGATTAAGGGATGCAACACGGAGTTCAGTTTCAGACTAATCGTGAAACTGACATTTCTGCATATTTGAATCTTCCGACTGGAAGGCTTATCTGCTCTACTAACGATATTTTGTTTTACCGAAGATACTGTAGTAGATCTCTGGAAGGATCCACTAACCCCCTGACTCCCACATTGTGAAGGTAAAAGCCAGAATCTTATTTCTTTTTTAAAGGGTCATTATTCATGGAGCGCCTCCACACATTTTCATGTCCAACTGGAAATTTGTATGTGTACAAAGAAAAAGCAGTAAAAGCTGTGTTTGCATGAATACACATGTGGCCTCTATAAAACAAAACTCTTGACCTCCCCTATTTTTAAACCTCTGTTCATTATGTTCCTGGCAACCATAATATATTGGGACACATTTTTCCCCCCGCAGGCGTTGCTCTTTCAAGTGCAAAAAAGCACATTAGCGGGAGAGCTAGCTCATAACCAGCACCCTGTTCCCTAAAGTGAGTTAATGGGCTAGAATTACTCTCAGGAGATAGGAAATAATCTGGGCCTGAGCTATTCTGATATGAAGCCGGGTTTAGAAATCTGACTCACTTGTATCCAAACACCGACACAGAGACACCAGAGCCGTTCTCGAAACCATTTTGTTTGCTCACCCACAAGTTTCTCCGCACAATAGCCAGTCATCTTCCAGTTCTTGCTGTTTGCCAGAGTTCGCCTCCTACAACAAAGGCCCAAAGGACAGCTGTTCCAAAGCAGCTCCCTTCCAGGGATGGCGTGGGGATGCTCAGTTACAACCACCGAGACCTCAGGAACACCCGGGGAAATTTTCCTTAATCATAAAAACAGAGATGGCCTCTTCTTCCGCCCTGCCCTTTGAAGCACTGGTGAGAGGGCTCGATTCCCGGAGCCGCGGCAGCCATCTTCCAACCACGAGGGCGCAGGCCCAGGACGAAAGTCAACACGCCGTGGGTTGCAGCATGGAAATATGGAAAGTGGCTGGCTCCTCATGGTACTGCTGAGGTGCTGACCCAATCTGATCTCCACACTTTTTGAGATAGGAGAGGATAAAAACCTTGAGTGCTGAAGACATGTCAAGTTTTCTGTTACTTGCAGTCAAGCAGGGCATTAAGAGTCGTAGGAAAGAGAACTAATTTCCATACGCTGTGAAAATGGAATAAAAATCTTTTAGTTTGTGTTGGGATTTTCCTGGATTTAATGTTAGAGTTCCCTTCCCTTTTGCCTCCATTTTATTCTCCGGAGCTAAATGCTTCATTGTCTCTGGGGGTCCCCAAGTCCTACTCACAGCCCCCCTGTTCTCTCAGGAGCACCTCTCTCAGAGTCTTACCTCCTGGTCTGGATCTGTCCTTGGTAGAGGTTCCTGGCACTCTGTGGTGCTCTCCGATGGCTCTTGCATAGTACCATTATAGACCCAATAGGCGATTCCCTTATCATCCTGGATGTTGGGATATGGCAAACATACACAAGCACACAGTGGAGAGCTTCTGTACTATTTTTTGTGACCCTGTGTGCATCTGGATTTTCGTTCCTTACAGTTTTCTTCTTCCCACCACAACTCTTTTTTTTTTTTAATGTTTTATTTATTTCTGAGAGAGAGGGAGAGAGAGAGACAGAGAGAGACGGCGTGAGCAGGGGAGGGTTAGAGAGAGAGGGAGACACAGAATCTGAAGCAGTCTCCAGGCTCTGAGCTAGCTGTCAGCACAGAGCCCGACGCGGGGCTCGAACCCACGAACTATGAGATCATGACCTGAGCCGAAGTTGGACGCTTAACCGACTGAGCCACCCAGGTGCCCCCTTCCCACCACAACTCTCAAAGAAATTCCCTGTGTAATCCCTTCAATGATCTAATTGATGATCTCAGAAAGGGAGTCTAATAAACACCCTAAGCCATTGTGTAGAAGAGAAACAAAAAGTACCAAAAGGCATATTCCCCTCGCATTGGAATCCTGAGAATGGTTCCCTGGGTGATTCCTGTAACAAATGTGGGCCTTTCTTACCCTTCCTTATCTTTGCGCTTGCTCACCTGCTCGCGCCTGCGCACAGGGAAAATTGCGAGAAGGACCCCTAACGAGGTATTCTGATTCCCAGATCTGAATTTCATTTGGTTTCTTGTTCAACAAGGTCTTCGAACCTCTTTTTGCACAAAACACTAAAAATGAGTAAAGAACAGATTTAACACGGATGCCTCCAGTATCAGGCTGCCTGATCTCATTTTGACTTCAGAAATACTGCTGCACGCAGAGTTTCCCAAAGGGTGGCCCACAGGACATCAAGTCAGAGTAATATTTTGAAATGCAAATTCCTGGGCCCCATGTCAAAACTAAAAATCTGAAGCCTTGGTGGTCAGAAAATCCACAAAATAAGCAAGCAGTCCAGTCGACAGATACGCACATAAATGTCCCGATCATTTAGTTTGCCATTTTCATTACAAATGCTACTTACAAGATTTAGTGCGCCTTGCAAAGCAGAAAGCAGTCACACTAAATCTTTCTGAAGTATACATATATTTAGAAAGAATTCCAAACACTGGATAGTATAATCCTGATGAGAAAAGTAGTTTGATAAAAAGACCTAGCTTTGGGCAAAATTTAGGCAAAATAATTGGTGGTACCATTGAATTTTGGATATTTGTGTTGTCCTTTCTCACCCTACAAATTCCATATTCCATGACCAATGGTCCTTTCTCCTCCGTGACCTGCCTTACCTGGCATTAACCAATTACAAAAAACTTTTTTTTATGTTTTATTTATTTTTAAGAGAGAGAGAGAGACAGCATGAGCAGGAGAGGGTCAGAGAGAGAGGGAGACACAGAATCCGAAGACAGACTCCTAGCTCTGAGCTGGCTGTCAGCAAAGAGCCCATGCGGGGCTCAAACCCATGAGCCACGAGATCATGACCTGAGCCAAAGCTAGACACTCAACCGACCTAGCCACCCAGGCGCCCACAAAAGCATTTTTTAAAGCAATCACATAGGTTGGGGACGTATGTGCAAACTTGCCAAAACTTCAGGTTGAAACATAAAGAGTTCAGATGCCAAGATATTTTAATTTCTCCATCAATCTATTTATTAATTCAAAATGTATATTAATGGGGGTGCCTGGGTGGCTAAGTTGGTTGAGTGTCTGACTTCTGCTCAGGTCAGGATCTCGCTGTCAGTGAGTTCGAGCCCCATGTCTGGGTCTGTGCTGACAGCTCAGAGCCTGGAGCCTGCTTCAGATTCTGTCTCCCTCTCTCTCTGCCCCTCCCCCGCTCACGCTCTGTTTTCTCTCTTTTTCAAAAATGAACAAACAACGGGGAGCCTGGGTGGCTTAGTCGGTTAAGCGTCCGACTTACGCTTAGGTCATGATCTCGCGGTTTGTGGGTTCGAGCCCCGCATCGGGCTCTGTGCTGACTGCCAGCTCAGAGCCTGGAGCCTGTTTCAGTCTGTGACTCCCTCTCTCTCTGACCCTCTCCTGCTCACGCTGTCTCTCTCTCTCCTAGAAATTAAAAAAAAAAAAATTAAAAAAATGAACAAACATTAAAAAAAAAAGATGTATGTTAATGAATGCCAAGTACTGAGGGTAGAAAAATGAATAAGGCATGGCCCATGCTTTAAGAAAAAATTATCAGGGCACCTGGGTGGCTCAGTCGGTTAAGCATCTGACTTTGGCTCAGGTCATGCTCTCATGGTTCGTGGGTTCGAGCCCTGCATTGGGCTCTGTGCTGACAGCTCAGAGCCTGGAGCCTGTTTCAGATTCTTTATCTCCCTCTCTCTGACCCTCCCCTGCTCTCGCTCTCTCTCTCTTTCTCAGAAATAAATAAAACATTAGAAAAAAAGAAAAAGTTATCTAAACTTAGAAATTAAGAACTCACATCATATTCTTTTGATGTTGCAACATTGCTTAACAAGCCTGCCTCCAGGGTATTTAATTCTTTAGAGAATGTACTGGTATTTGAGCTTTTCACTGTTAATTGAGGACTGAGATTCCATGAAGTTACATGTCAATTTATAGGTTTAAGGGCAGCTAGTGGGGAGAAGCCATGAATGCTGTTATACATCCCACAACGGGGAATTCTCTCTACAACAAACAATTCTCTAGTCCCCAAAGTTGGTAGGACTGAGGTTGAAAAACCCTGATCTGAAGAGATCAGAAACCACTAATTTGGGAAATCAGGAGACTCTGTCCCCTTAGTGAGAGTAGTTTTAGTGGTTTCTGCACTGGGCTGATTAATGGTTGGGGAATCAAGAGGCGAAGTCTAGGTAGGGGCGCCTGGGTGGCTCAGTTGGTAAAGTACCCGACTTTGGCTCAGGTTATAATCTCCTGGTTCGTGGGTTCAAGCTCTGCATTGGGCTCTGTGCTGACAGCTAGCTCAGAGCGTGGAGCCTGTTTCAGATTTTGTGTCTTCCTCTCTCTGACCCTTCCCTGCTTGTGCTGTCTCTCTCTCTCTCTCAAAAATAAATAAAACATTTAAAAAGAAAGAAAAAAAGAAGCAAAGTCTGTAAGTGGAGTTTTCTCTTATAGCTTTTGGTAGTTCCCTGCATGAGATAAGGTAGAAACACCAAAGGGGAGATAGGGTTAAGAAGTTTTTTGTTTTTTGTTTTTTTTTAGGAAGGATAATTGGCACCAAACTATTTAAAAATATTTGAATCAACTGAAATTTTCACTTTTCCTTTAGATATATGAAGCTGTTGAAGCTCTAACCTAAGCCATAGCGGCAATTATATCATCTTGTTGAAAGATCTGTGCAGTTTTTACACCTTATTTTTGGTCATGTCTTCACAATCACAAGTATTTAGCAAACCATAATAATAGAAGTGCCTTTATTTCTAAAGTTGGATTTTCAAAATCAAATATATATTTTTTAACTCCTGTCACTCAGGAAAGTTGCACTGCATTTTTCAATGTGAATATCTCAATGATCAAAATTAGTTGAATAGTCTTTCATTTATTAAATACAGACACCCTTTGGGTTATAGATACTTCTGGTACCATGAGTGACTAGCCGGAAGAAAAGTTCCTCCCAGAGCCCATCTGTTTGAGAATTTGGTGGGGGTGGGGGGGGGGGATTACACAGAGAGAGGAAATGTCATTATGTTGGAATTGACTTTTTTTTTTTAAGCAGCATTGGAACTATTGTTTTGCCTCAGGTGAGAAAGTCAGAGAGCCCTGTGATTGAATGGATAGTTCTTTTCTTGTTAGAAAACTCAGGAGATCCTGTGGTTGGAGATAGGAAGAATTTTTTTTTTTTTTAATTAGCTAGTAAGCAGATGCAATAGCTAGAAAATGAGGTCTCTCTTTACATCGGACACTTATTAGCTGCTGCAGCTGACAGAAACAAGTCCACTTTGTTTTTTTCCTAAAGTGGAAATAGCTAAGGCCATGGCTACAGATTGGTGATAGCCTGACATCAGCAGTTCTGAGTGAGAATTCAGCTGAAACCATGTAATACGTTATTGTATAGATTATGAAGGATTTTATGGGGTTACTTAGAAAACAAACCACAATTTTATGGCATGATTTTAGCAAGATATATTCTAAGTTCCAAACAAACCACAATTATTTTGGACCATAATACCTATGGGTTAGTCACCTGCTTTAGGAAGCAAGCTTTCTTCTAAAATCATTACCGTGATGAACCTCATCTTTTTTTAGAGTCACTTTTCTGAACGAGAGTCTATGTATCTTAGTTATAGTGATGGAACTACATTCTTTATCAAATGGAAAAAGTTTCAACAATGGTTGGTTAATTCATGTGTCTCTATTTTGGCATAGAGTGGACTGTTCCTGCAGATTTATTTGCATACCAAGGGGTTGTGTCTGCTGAACAATTTTTTGCAAGAGATCTGCTCCTAAGGAGAAAATGACTTATCTTCGTATAGTTTGAGGACAGTAGGTCTGGGAAACTGCTAACCTAAATTTTCCCCAGAAGAACCTCCTGCAAAATTTACTTATAACCGAAATTCAAAACGAAATCTTTTGTTCTACTTATGTATAATTAACACTATCCAGTTATTTTAACTACTTTGTACATACGTGTATTGCCACAGGGTTTTGCCTGATAACCATTTGACTTTATTTCAAATCTGCCACAAGGAAACTGACCTTGCCCTATGAAGCTGACAAATACATCAGCAAGAATGTCCCTGAACATTTTCTCTCAGGATGAAGACAAAAGCCGGGGGAGGGGCGGGGGAGGCAAAATTACTCTTTACTCTGAATCTGGTGAGTTCCATTTTCAAGTGGATCCAAGGCTGTGCTTTGAACAGACTGACAAACAGGCAACCAAAATCAGTGTAAGAATGTGGCTGACTTACAAAGCCTTCTGCAATTTCTGAAGAAATTTCGTTCCTATCTTCAAGTGTGCTGGAAAAACTGCCGATCACCACTGAACAAGGTTAGTATCAATAGGGCAAAGTATATGTCTTTCTGCAAATGACTTTCTTCGCTGAACAAAACTTAATTTTTCAAGCCAAACAGAAAGTTTCTAAAATGAATTCTATATTTCAATGAGGTAGCCATACTTAATAAATGGTTTCAACATTGACTTGCTAACTAGTATTACATAAATGTTGTTGCTAATTGTTCTTTCATACATATTTTCCCAAAATACCTTTTAAGATTTATTCGGTGCAGGAATATTGGGTCAACTATTTTATTGTCTTTAAGTGATGAATAAGTAGTTTATTATTCTAATTACTTAGGCTTGTGGAAGCAGTTAAAAAACTTATTCTTTTTCTTTCTTTGTTTATTGTCAAGTTGGTTTACATATAACACCCAGTGCTCATCCCAACAAGTGCCCTTCACATGCCCATCACCTCCCTTTCCCCTCTCCTCCACCCCCCATCAGCCCTCAGTTTGTTCTCAGCATTCAAGAGTCTCTCATGGTTTGCCTCCCTCCCTCTCCCCAACTATTTTTCCCCTTCTCCTCCCCCATGGTCCTCCGTCAAGTTCCTCCCAATCCACCTATATGTGCAAACATATGGTATCCGTCCTTCTCTGCCTGACTTACGTCGCTCAGCATAACACCCTCAAGTTACATCCAGGTTGCTACACATGGCCAGATTTCATTCTTTCTCATTGCCATGTAGTATTCCATTGTATAGATAAACCACATCTTCTTTTTTTTTATTTTTTTATTTTTTAACTTTTTTATATTTTATTTTATTTTATTTTTTACAAATAGTTTGTTGTCAAATTGGTTTCCATATAACACCCAGTGCTCATCCCCACAAGTGCCCTCCTCCATGCCCATCTCCCCCCTCCCCCCCACATCCATCAGTCCTCAGTTTTTGTCAGCATTCAAGAGTCTCTCATGGTTTGCCTCCCTCCCTTTCCCCCACCATTTCCCCCCTTCTTCTCCCCCATGGTCCTCCGTTAAGTTCCTCCTAATCCTCCTATACGTGCAAACATATGATATTTGTCCTTCTCTGCCTGACTTATTTCGCTCAGCATAACACCCTCAAGGTCCATCCCTGTTGCTACACATGGCCAGATTTCATTCTTTCTCATTGCCATGTAGTATTCCATGGTATAGATAAACCACATCTTCTGGATCCATTCGTCCGTTGATGGACACTTAGGCTCTTTCCACGTTTTAGCTATTGTGGAGAGTGCTGCTATGAACATTGGGGTACATGTGCTCCTATGCATCAGCACTTCTGTATCCCTTGGGTAAATTCCTAGCAGTGCTATTGCTGGGTCGTAAGGGAGTTCTATTGTTAGTTTCCTGAGGAAACTCCACACTGTTTTCCAGAGGGGCTGTACCAGTTTACATTCCCACCAACAGTGTAGGAGGGTGCCCGTTTCTCCACATCCTCGCCAGCATCTAGAGTTCTCTGATTTGCTCATTTTAGCCACTCTGACTGGCGTGAGGTGGTATCTCAGTGTGGTTTTGATATGTATTTCCCTGATGAGGAGGCATGGTGAGCATCATTTCATGTGTCTGTTGGCCATCTGGATGTCCTCTTTGCAGAAGTGTCTGTTCATATCTTCTGCCCATTTCTTCACTGGGTTGTTTGTTTTTCAGGTGTGGAGTTTGGAGAGTTCCTTATAGATTTTGGATATTAACCCTTTATCTGACATGTCATTTGCAACTATCTTTTCCCATTCCGTTGGTTGCCTAGTAGTTTTGTGGGTAGTAGTTTTCTGCCGTGCAGAAGCTTTTAATCTTGATGAGGTCCCAACAGTTTATTTTTGCTCTTGATTCCCTTGCTTTTGGGAATGTGTCAAGTAAGAAGTTGCTGCGGTGGAGGTCAAGGAGGTTGTTTCCTGCTTTCTCCTCTAGGGTTTTGATGGTTTCCTGTCTCACGTTCAGGTCCTTTATCCATTTTAAGTTTATTTTTGTGTATGGTGTGAGAAAATGATCTAGTTTCATTCTTCTGCATGTTGCTGTCCAGTTCTCCCAGCACCGTCTGTTAAAGAGGATGTTTTTTTTTTTCCATTGGATACTCTTTCCCGCTTTGTCAAAGATTAGTTGGCCATGCATTTGTGGGTCTAATTCTGAGTTCTCTATTCTATTCCATTGGTCTAGGTGTCTGTTTCTGTGCCAATACCATACTGTCTTGATGATGACAGCTTTGTAGTAGAGGCTAAAGTCTGGGATGGTGATGCCTCCAGTTTTGGTTTTCTTCTTCAATATTACTTTGGATATTCGGGGTCTTTTGTGGTTCCATACAAATTTTAGGATAGTTTGTTCTAGTTTTGAGAAGAATGCTGGTGCAAATTTGATTGGGAAATAAACTTATTCCTATGCCTTTTTCAAAGAAAGCATTTTTCCTTTGGAAGGTCCAACTCAGTCATAGTAAGCTCCTGACTTGGCGGGTAACTTTCTTGTGTTCTGGGGTTCCCCCAAAAGAAAAAATGCCCCCCAAACACCCTGCTTGCATTAGACACAGCATTCTTTTTCCTCTTTTCCCCAAGTCTATTCTTAGCCTAAGCTGAACACGATAGGCCCACCATAATTCTGTGTGCACCCTGTGGCTTAGAGATAATGGCGACCCGTAGAGAGAAGCTCCCCATGGGACAAAGTGCTCTGATCTGGAGGCTCAGTCCTTCCTGTAAGAGGCAGTGAGGGTTGAACCCCAAATAACTGCGGTGGGAGGTGCAGACAGGACAATATCACGTAAGAACTGCTGTGATGTGCTTAGGAGCTATGCTATGATGTTCCTATGATGTGCTATGATGAGCCTCCTCGGTCCAGTGGTCCATCAGGCATGGAGGCCTGCAGTCCCAGCTGGGCTTGCAGGGTGTGGTCAGGAGGAAAGGCTCTCAGACAAAGCTAGGTTTGATTATTGCCTCTAAAGTTTATTTATTTATTTTGAGAGAGGGAAAGAGAGAGCAGGGCAGGGGCAAAGAGAAAGAGAGAGAGAGAATCCAAGCAGGCTCCGTGCTGGCAACACAGATCCTAATGCGGGGCTCCAGCTCAGGACCCCTGAGACCATGTCCTGAGCTGAAGCTGGACGCTTAACGGGCTGAGCACCCAGGCGCCCCTGATTATTGCCTCTAAAAGTGACTATGTGCCCGGGGCCAAGTGTCTTCACCTCTCCAAGCCTTGGTTTCCTCACCTGCAATGTTGTTTATCTCACTGCATTGCTGGGAAGATGGACTAAGATAAATCGTATTAAGTAGGAAGCAGGAAGTGAGTGTAACACGCGATCAGTATTTTTGCTGGGGCTGTTGGCTGTCCCTCCAGTTTCCAGGTCTGACTTGGGAAACTTGGAGCTTCATATATCCTCCACTGCTGCTCCTTGTCTGTGCAGCCAGCCTTGGATCTCTGCGTTCTCTCTCTCTCTCTCTCTCTCTGTGGTTAGTGTGTTCTTAATTTTAAAATAATTTCTTCAATTAATTACCAATAAACTACTTTTTTTTTTTTTACAGTTTTTAAAATGTTTTCTTTATTTCTGAGAGAGAGAGAGAGAGAGCGTGAGCAGGGGAGGTCAGAGAGAGAGGGAGATACAGAATCTGAAGCAGGCTCCAGGCTCTGAGCTGTCAGCACAGAGCCCAATGCAGGGCTCGAACCCACGAACTGTGAGAGCATGACCTGAGCTGATGTTGGACACTTAACCGACTGAGCCACCCAGGAGCCCCTCAATAAACTACTTAACCCCAGCCTGGAGAAGGAGGTCACTTTTGCCATCTTGAGGTAGTAGTTGGGGCTGATGTGGTGGTAGTTACGATATTTACAGCTCAACCTGCAGTTCACAAATGAAGACATTCATGTTGTGAATTAGAACATTTGAAGAGAGAGAAAAAAAAAAAGGTATTGGAATGTCAGTTGTAATATCTGACCATCACCAATTCCTGATGCCTTAACGTAAAATGCAGATCACATTTCTAGAATAAAAGGAGAGTATATCTTCTCAAGGAAATGGAGACACAGCTCTTGATTGTCTTCTAACTAACCAGTTCCTTCACATGGTCTATTCCCTGAGTAAGCGGATGGGTGAGAAAAAGATTAGGAACTAATTACACAAGGAAATATAAGGACAGTGAACTATAGAGAAGATTGATAACTATTTTAGGACTAAAACCAATCTGGTCATCTGATTGCTTACTGGAAATAAAACCCTAAAACTTAGATAAAACCCAAGAAATAAAAATAAAACAAAAATAACTGACCAACCAATGACACACGCCTTCTATAGGAAGGACTACACATTTCTTAATTCTTTGCTCTTGACTATCCATATTACTTTCAAAAAAATGTGTTTCAAATATTTATTTAGTACCAGGTATGTGCACTGTGAGAGGCGCTGGGGACACCAAGATGAAAACATCCTTGTTGAAGATGTTCACAATCTCAAGGACACAGTCATCACTGACCAAGCAGTAATAATAATACAGTGTCCATGAGAGAGGTGTATAAAGGCATCAGGGAGGGGTTTTGTATTTGTTTAAATCCTTATCCTTCCACAAAAGTTTTGACGGGGACATGGATGAAAACATCTTTTGGAGAGAGGGAACATGTACTGCGTAGCTTCTCAAGGGAAGCAGGTTAAACTGGATGGATTGGGTTTTGACAAGCAGCAAAGAGTAGGGTATTCTAGGCACAGAGAGCAGCCAGAAAAGGACACAGAGACTGGAAACTATGTGGCTTATTGGAGAGATAGATGATGCAGCAGTTTGGCCATAGCTGAAGTATGGGATGATGCCCTATGGAATGGCAAGGAAAAGCTGGAAAAGCATGTGGGGACAAACTGCGAGGGGCCCGTATGTCACCAGTTCGTGAGAATTGCAGCCCTGTGTCGTTGCGATGGATGAAAGGGCCTCAGTCAGTTACAGCCGCCATAACAAATTACCGTAGACTGGGTGGCTTAAATCACATGTATTTCTCATAGTCCTGGAGGCTGGAGAGATCACAGTACCAGTATGGTTGGGTTCTGGTAAGAGTCCTTTTCCAGGCTGCAGACAGCTTGTCATCCCCTCGCTAGGTAGAAAAAGTGAGCTCTGCTCTCTTAGTCTTCTTGTAAGAGCAGTAATCCTATCCACGAGGGCTCCAACTTTGTGACCTAATTATCTCCCTAAGGCCCCACCCCCAAATCACATCACTTCGGGGATTAGGGTTTAAACATACGAACTTGGGGAGGAACACAAACGTTTGTCCACGCAACTTTGAAATTCCTCGTGGCTGTGCGCCCCTCCCCCTTTCATAGTTCCTTTTATGCTACTCTCCGAGTAGGTCATTTCTTCTTTTTTATCATCCCTACAACAGTGCCTAGCAAAGATAGCTCCTCTCCGTGCTATTTAGTTTGAACTTTACCAAAGATCAATGACTACCACTATCTCAGTTTCCACCTCTCAGATAATCTTTGCTGAGCAAGGAACAGACTCAAAGATACTGGCAATGGCAGGTAGAAGAACAGGTGTTATAAGGGCGGATAGGAGGAGTCTAGCTATTTTACCCTCCTTCCTGAACTTGAAGACAAGTCCATACCAGCTGCCATCTTCCTCACAGAGCAGAGAGTTGGTAAGCCTCTCACCCCACACTCCATATTTTTATTGAAGTCCTCTTCTGCGCGGTGTGCTGAGGACATAGTAGCGAACAACTCGGTGGGCTGCTTCTGGAAAAGCTTAAATCCCAAGCTTTAAGCTTCATTTAAGTAGTATAGAAGAGACAATATCGTTTCTTTCGTGACCAAATCTTAAATATAAAACAACCACCACCTATTATTACCCTGCAAAACAGGTTTGCATTATATTGTGTTCTGGTTACACAAAGTTTTAGCATTATATTGTAATATGTTTGCCATAATAACAGGAGAGTGAAAGTGATTCTTGGAACGGAGTGCTTTACTAGTTTCAAATCTTAGAAGTATTGGCCAGCTGTCTTCCAAAATAGAACCTCGTTGAAATAAAATGACTGTGGCTATGGCTAGGCTAAGGTAATTTTGTAAGGCAGCTTGCTTACGGCTCAAAAAACATCTTAGAGTCTTAAAGATCCTACAGCACCCCCATCAGTAGAAAAGCATTGTATAGATTATAAAATGAGCCTTTTGATCTCTCACAGAGCAGTATTTTTTTTTTTTCATTGTAAATAGGAGTGACCTGTTTTTAACTCCATTCAGTACACTGGTGGGGAACTTGGTAAGCAAGACTAAGTTCTCGACGAGCCTAAATTTAAAGCTCAAAGTGAGGGCAAGACAAAGGAGTGAGTATGTAGTTTTTGAGCTTATTTGGCAGTTTGCTTTCATTGTACAAACCACAGAACGTGCAACCGGGTAAAATCTCGAATGCTGGGCATCTGAGAAGACAGTGGTTTTCGCCTAAAGGCAACTCAAAATGGTGGGGGTACGAAGAGGTTGGGGATTTTCTTCATTAAAAGGGAACGTGAGCCAAAGTCAGGAAAACGTGGCTGCGGATACGATTGCTAATTAGTATATGACGTCTGCGCTACCCAGTATTGCAGATCAAAGTTCAAGGTTGTGCCCCGAAGGGGGAAGCAAGGGTAGGCTGGAGCGAGGGGCCGGGGGGATGCGGGAAAGGGTCAGGGGCCAGCGGGTTCGGGGAGAGGCAGAGATGGGACGGAACGCGCTGAGCCAGGCGCGGGTGGCGCGGAGCCAGGGCCGGTGGCCCCGGGGGAGACGGGCCTGGAAGGGAGGCGGCATCCCGACAACAATGTGCGGTGCGGGCCGAGGCGCCCGGGGAGCGCCCTCTCCTCCTGGGAAAGGTGCGCTGGGCGCCCGCCCGGGTAAGTCAAACCCCCCGCGGGAAGAGGCGGGAGCCGTAGGGGTAGCGGCCGCGGGCTCCTCCCCCGGCGCCTCCGCTATCTGGGTCAGAACGCGGCGGCCGCGGGGCCGGGCCAGGGGACCCGCGGACTCTGGGCTGCTGTCCGCCCGCCGCTCCGCTCCGCTCGGCCGCAGGGTCCCTGTCCCGGTTCTCCGACAGCGGAGGGGCCCGCCGGGCGAACTCAGGTGCGTGCCGAGGTGGGCGGCGGGCGGCTCGGCGGGCGGGGGCCGGACGCGGCCGGAGTGCGGAGGGCTGAGCGGCACTTCCGGCGTCAGCCGCGGCGCTTCCGGCTGCTGCGCGAGTCCCCCCCCACGCCACCGGCTGTCCGCGGGGTGTTCTCCCGCCGGCCGGCGCTGCGGCGCGTCGGCCCCGGCTTGCGGCGGCTTCCTCCCGGGCGCAGCCTGCAGAGCTGGCGTCTGGAAGCTTCAGCCGTGGGACCCGCCGGCGTTTGCACGCAGGCCGCCCGTCTTGGGAGCGCGGCAAGCTGGCGGTGTGCTGCGCGGCCCGGCGGCTCCCTGCAGACCCGAGGAGTGTCACCCGGAGACTCTGGGTCGCCTCTAGCCTTCGCTCCTGGGGCTGAACTTTCAGCCTCCGGCAGACATTTTTGTTATGTTGTGATTTTTTTTGCTCAGACTCTGAGCCTCTATTTTACACGAAAGGAAGGCCAGATTTTCAGTGCCGCATTTGCAAATAAGCCAAACATCAGCGAGCCCTATATTTGAAAGAAGTTATAGGGAAAATAGTGAAAACCTAGATAGAATAGAAGTATTAGAATTCGTTTAGAAAGTATCAGGTTATCCAGATCGCTGTGGGGAATCTGCCAAGTCAAGCGCTCAGAGACAATCCCTTGGGAAACAAACCTCAGGCCTGCGTGTAACCCATGATGTTCCTTTACCCTTCTTGCAAGATTTTTCATACATCCTTCAAGTACCAGAATTACGTATTTTATGTACTTCCCCGTAAGATTCTGCTGATGCGATAAACGAATATATGTGCTGGATATTCCTGAAAACATTCTGAGTAACTTGGTAAAGCATAATTTACATATCTAAAAATCAATTTTAATGTAAAATTTCATTAGTGCTAACATTTGGATGATTTACTTCAGTAAGATTTTTGGTTCTTTGTAAATAACTTAATGATCTATTGCCCATTAATTTTAGATGCCAATAGTTTTTATTAAAATAATGCCTATCATTTTCCGCCATTATTACTAGTACCTTACAAATCAAAACTTGTAACAGGAATAATACATAGCATTTGATTATTTAGTCCATAGGTTTTTTAAAAATTTGTTTTATACTAAAGTGTAAGTGTATGCTAATTTGGTAATTAAACATAAAAGTTAGATAAATAACATAACCTTTGAAATTATACTGCAGGCAAGCAAGTATTCTGATTTATCACTTTACTAGTTACTGTTTTGAATCAGCGTGGCATTTTTCAAATTGGTGGTAGAAGCACATTTATTTTATGCTGATAAAAAAACTCAAGCATAACTTGCGCTATCAGGCTCTAATTGTGGTTACGTAAAAGCAGTACCTACTCCATTGATTCTGGGTTTCTCCCCAGTTGATTTTAATAGTTTTGAAGTCATGTTTCCGCTCTGAACATCTCTGCCCAGTCAGCATTCTCCTTCATGCCCTTACTGCTGCTGTTGGAATCTTCATCATGCCACAGTACATCCAGGAATTCTCAGGGTGACAGTTGCCCTGTCCTGGTTGGATGGCCCCTGGTAAATGACTTGAGAACTGTATGCCTCAGTTTGCTGATCTGCAAAATAGAGGTAATAATAGGACTTGCCTCAACGAGATCATTTGGAATTGGTACAGTCCCTAAAGAAAAGGTCAAACAAAAATCGATGCTCTTTGCCACCTGCTTAAACCTGGTACGGGCTCTGGGCAAAGATCGCCTTCCTGGGTAGATTTCGACTTCCATTTATTTACTTATTAAGTGAAAATAATGTCAAACTAGGCCACGTTTTTTAATGTAAAATATGAACAAGCCAAGAAACAATCAGAATAGGAAAATTTCTTTTCAGACTTCAATATCAGCATAGGAGCTTTCTGCGTTAATCTTTTTATTGACAAAAAGCCAGGGTGATCAAGCTTGATGCATGGTCATTAGATGGGATGCAAATGGAAGTCATTGGCATGTAGTGCCTTTTCTTGTATCTATTGCCTTTTGCAATAGTTTTTAAAACTAAGTTAGTTTGGTGATATATTATTTTGTGGAAATAAAAGTGTCCAGGGGCGCCTGGGTGGCTTAGTCGGTTAAGCGTCCGACATTCGCTTAGGTCATGATCTCGCGGTTCATGGGTTCGAGCCCCGTGTCGGGCTCTTTGCTGACTGCCAGCTCGGAGCCTGGAGCCTGTTTCAGTCTGTGACTCCCTCTCTCTCTCTGACCCTCACCTGCTCATGCTGTCTCTCTCTCTCTCTCCTAGAAATAAATAAAACATTAAAAAAAAAAGTGTCCAGCTAATAATAATTGCCTACCACTTCAGCTGAAGTTACACATTGACCCGAATCTATTCCTGGCGTGTCTCCTAGATGGGATAGGAGTGGGCAGATGGTTAGATTTACAGTTCAGTTTTACCAACTAAGTAAAAATGTGTTTTGCTTAAAAAAGTTAATACCAGGCAAACTCTGCTGAGGTCAGGCAGGCCAGATTAAGCACACTGGCTTTAAGCTGAAATCCTTGGTTTAAGGAGAAGGGATTCTTTTTTTTTTTTTTAACCTTTTTAAAAAACTTTCTGAGAGAGAGAGAAAGAGCAAGCAGGAGAGGGTCAGAGAGAGAAGAAGACACAGATTCTGAGTACAGGCTCCAGGCTCTGAGCTAGCTGTCAGCACAGAGCCCGACGTGGGGCTCAAACCCACAAACCGCGAGATTGTGAGCTGAAGTCAAACGCTTAACCGACTGAGCCATCCAGGCACCCCTAGGAGAAGGGATTCTTAATTCCCTTGGGTGTAGTAGTCACCAACCTCTGAGGTAATTTCTGGAAAGTTGTTATTTAAATTTTTTTTAACTTTTTGTTTTGTTAAGAGACAGAGAAGGACAGAGTGTGAGCAGGGGAGGGGCAGAGAGAGGGGGACACAGAATCCAAAGCAGGCTCCAGGCTCTGACCCATCAGCACACAGCCCAGTGTGGGGCTTGAACCCACAAAAGCAAGATCATGACCTGAGCTGAAGTTGGATGCTCAACCAGCTGAGCTGCCCAGGTGCCCCATGATAGATTTTTATTTCAAAACTATTAGTCCTTCTCTTTTACACTTAAACCTGTAATGAAATAGAGCATCCAGATAGGATACTCCCTGTTTTCAATGTGTATTTGTATTACTTAGGGATCTAAAGAGACTTTCTTTAGGCAGGCTTCTGGTAAATGTGCTTCTTATTCACTCTCATATAGGGCATCATTTGAAACACTACTTTTAGTTGGTCATTTAGAGTATAAAAAACAATGCCTTGCTTAAGAATGTGGGATCATGGGATATAGATCATAGGAATTTCTATGTTTCCAGTGTGCTTTCCCCCATTTTCACTCTCCGGCTGTTTATTTTGTTATTTTGTTATTTCCTACTTCACTTAAAACAATGAAGCAACCACAGAGGACTTTCATAAGCTCCCACGATCGCATCTACCCACCTTCCTGGATCTGTTCACATAATCTGCCTTTTCTTTCATTGCTATGAATGAATGGTTTGTGTTTTCCATCAAAGGTCAACGTCTGTACTTGTGCACTGCAGACCATCCATCCCTCGGCCTTCTCAAGTTCACCACTGCTGTGGTTCTCTTGATCTTTTCTTCTGCTTCATCAGATTATCTTCCCTTTTTTTTAAAAAAATGGGATTTTGTCCATTCCCAAACAGAAATACTGTTATTTCTCCATCTGTTGGGCACCATTTTCCCCATAGAGTCATGACATAATTTCTTCTCTCTGTACTGGCTTTCTATTTACCCATTTGATTTTTTTCCCCCTTGCGTGACTTCCTTTAGGTTAACTGAATATCTTTAGTATTGCATTTTTATCTCCATTCTTGGCTTACTATTTATACCTTTGTGGAGTGTTTTTTTTTAATTTATTTTTTGCTGTTATTATTATTTGTTTAGTGTTTGCCCTTGGATTTACAAATGTACATCTTTTAACCTATAATAAGACACTGAATTATAATCCAAGACCCTCACAATAGTATTTCCTGTTTGTCCCTTCCCATACTTTGGGCTATTGTTGTCCTAACTTTTTACTTCTGTGTAATAGTTTATTATCATTTTTGCTATAATAAGCAAATATTTTATAAAGAAATCTTTTTTTTACTTTCTTTTTAGTGTTTTTATTTTTGAGAGAGAGAGAGAGAGAAAAAGAGCATGGGAACACATGGGGGAAGGGCAGAGAGAGAGAGAAGCAGAGGATCTGAGACCAGCTCTGCACGGACAACAAAGGACCCCATGCAGGACTTGAACCCACGAACGCTTAACCAACTGAGCCACCCAGGAGCCCCTATGAAGGGAGAAAAATGACTTATATTTACCCACATATTTGCTACTGCCGGTGTAATTCATCTTTTGTGTAGATCCGAGTTTTTATTATCATTTTCCTTCTACCTAAAGAGCCTCTGTTAGCGTTTCTTGTAGTGCATGCCTCATGGCAGTGGGTTCTCTCAACGTTTGCCTAAAAAAAAGTCTTTGTTTTACCCTAATTTTTGGAAAATATTTCACTGGGTATGAAAACGTAAGTTGACCATTTCTTTCAGTACTTTAAAGATGTCACTTCATTGGGGGTTTTTTGCTTGAAGTTTCTAAGGCTATGTCTCTGAGACAGTGTCTGCTATAATCTTATCTTTCTTTCTGTACACAATATGTCACTTTTTCCCACTGACTACTTTTTAAAAAATTATTTTAGTGTTTATCTTTGAGAGAAAGTGGAACAGAGCGCAACTGAGGGAGGGGCAGAGGAAGAGGGAGCCACAGAATCTGAAGCAGGCTCCAGGCTCTGAGCTGTCAGCACAGATCCCAATAAGGGGCTTGAACTCATGAAGCATGAGATCATTACCTAAGCAGAAGTCGGACGCTTAATGGACTGAGCCACCCAAGTGCCCCTCCCCCTGACTACCTTTAAGATTTCTGCTTTATCACTGGTTTCAGTGTTTTAATAGCATTGTGCCTTGGTTTGCTTTTGCTTACCTAATTCTGCTTGGATTATGTTGACCTTTGGATTATGTGGATCCCTGGGTTTATAGATTTTGTTTAATTTAGAAAAATTTTGGCCATTTTTCCTTCAAATATTTTTTATGTCCCTTTTTCCTCCCTATAACTTTAACTATGTATGTTTTAGACTGCTTGATATTGCCCATAGGCTGTGCTTGGTTTTTTGTTTTTTGTTTTTTTTTTGGTTTCCTTCTTTCTTATTTTAGGCATATATATATATATATATACATATATATATGTATATATATATGTGTGTATACACACACACACACACACACACATATATATCTGTGTGCCTCATTTTGTATCATGTCTTATTTCACTTGGGCTGCTATAACAAAATACCATAGTCTGGGTGGCTTATAAACAACAGAATTTTATTTCTCACAAGTCTAGTGCTTGAAAGTCCAAGATCAAGGTACAGGAAGATTCACTGACTTGTGATGGCCCACTGGTTCATAGATGACACCTTCTCCTTGTAACTTTACATGTTGGAAGGATGAAGGGATATTTCTGGGTTCTCTTTCATGAGGGCCCTAATCCCATTTATGAAGTCTCTGCCTCCTGAAGTCCCCACCTCCTAATAATACTACTACCTTGGGGATTAAGATTTTAACATATGTGTTTGGAGGAGACATAAGCATTTAGTCTGTAGTAGATGGTCTCTATTGCTTTGTCTTCAGGTTTGCTGACATTTTTCCAACAATGTTTTTTCTTCTGTTAGTCTCATTCAAAACAGTTTTATTTCAGATATTTTATTTGTTGTCTCTAGAAGTTCTATTTGGTTCTGCTTAATAACTTCTGTTTCTCTCCTCATCATGTTTATATTTTCCTTTAACATGTTTTTAATATTTAAGTAGTGAACAAATTTGTAATGGTTGTTTTAACATCCTGTCTGCTGTTAATTGTATCATCTCTGTCATTTTCCTGCTCCTTTATGTATCTAGTAATTTTTGATTAGATAATCAACATTGTGATTTTATGTTGTTGAGTTCTGAACATCTGCTATTCCTTTAAAGACAACTGGAGTTTTTTGAAGGCAGCTATATTATTTGATCCTTTGGAGATTCAGTTTCAATCTATTTTAGAGCAAGTCAAAATAGACTTAACTATAGGGTTAATTTCACCTCATTTTCAAGGCATTACCTTTGTGAGGTCTCTACTGAAAGCCTCAAGTATTTGATAAACACTCCATGCTGGCTGGTGCTCAGCTTATAGCTCCCTGGTAATGGTTCTATTTCTGGAAATTGTTCTTTCGCCTGGTCTGATGGGGTTTCACTCCATGCATATCCAGACTGGTATCCATTAAAAGATTTAAGGAGACCCTTATGCATATTTCTAGAGCTCTTTGTCTACATAGCCCCCTTCATCTTCAGTACTGTGCGACACAAATTCTAGGTGCTTCGGTTTCTCTGAACTCTGATCTCAGTTCAGCTCAGTAGGCTACCAGCCTTTGTTTGGATTTCTCCTTCCTGTGCCATAGTCCAGAAGTTGCCTGCAGTTAGTAACCTGGGGAGATCATAGGACTGAATCTCATTTGTTTCTTCTTTCTTGGGAATCAAAGGTGACAGTGCTGTACTAATCTCCTTGAGAAAGTGTCAAGAAAAACAAACCAAAAATTTTGTGAATTTAAATTACTGTAATGGACAGTTTACCATTATTTGTAACATTTTCCCCAAGTTGCTAACAAAATTTAATATACAAGTTTACCTGTTTACAAAATAGTGGAAATTGATGGGAAAATAATTTTGAGAACTTCAAAGTCTATAAAAAAACGCCTCAGTATATTTTACTCTAATCACAGAAGTTTATCATAATACTAATATATTTACTGCCATTTTAAAGTCTAGGAAGAAAAGGGAGCTTTATATTGTTTTCCTTTAGTGGTCTTCTGATTTTAAAAACAGAGATAAAACAAGAAACCTAGTGAAGATGGGATATACCAAAGAAACATTATGGTGCATTTAGTCAAAGTAGCTGAGTTTATATGGAATTAAATGCGAACAGTGAAAGTTCAGATGGAGAAAAGATTCAAAGAAATGACATTTTTGTTACTTTAAAAAATAGGAAAATTTGAAAGAAAACAACAACATTAAGACTTCAGACAGAAACAGAAATGTAGGGAACAGAGGAATTCTGGGTAAAAAGAAGAAAAGCGATGAAGCCTGTACATATTAGAATTTTTGCTCTCCATGTTGAGTAGAATAGAGGTGAGGTGGGTTACCAGCTTGCCAGAGCTCTCTTTTATATTTTAAATCCTTGGGTTTTTAAAAATGTTGTTTATTACCTTAACTATACATGTGAACTGGGTGCTAAGAAAAAGCTCCTTGGGGCGCCTAAGTGGCTCAGTTGATTGAGTATCTGACTTCAACTCAGGTCATGATCTCACGGTTTGTGGATTCAAGCCCTGAGTCAGGCCCTGTGCTGAATGCTTGCTCGGAGCCTGGAGCCTGTTTCAGATTCTGTGTCTCCTCTCTCTGCGCCTCCCTGGCTCACGCTCTGTCTTACTCTGTCTCTCAAAAATAAATAAATGTAAAAATAAGATTTTAAAGATAAAGCTCCTTGAACTTCCTTAAAGATAAGATCCAGAAATCAGCATACTAATTTTATACAGATTAGGGGTTCAAGCACAGTTAAGCACAGTTTGAATTCTTATGTAGTTTTTTTTCAAAAATGTATAATGATGCTTTTCCGTTACCACTATCATACTCTATAAAAATATATGAAAAAGAGTACATTTCCAATCAGTCATGTAGAATACAAATTCTGAATTAAAGTTGCTACTTTACATTGGGCTTCAGTGATATCCTTAAAGTAAATATTTCTACTGGGCCACTACTTTTTAGAGGTAAATATATTATACTTATAATACATTCCAGTTTGTGATTTACTGTGTGTGTGTGTTGTTTATGACATAGACTTGGCTTTTGTTGATAGAGAAAACCTTAACGTTTTTGTCTTGGGCAAAGACAGAAACAACATTCATTTACACTTATGCTTTCAATTTTAGAAACAAAACCCAAGAAATGCCTTCTTCCACAAATAAAGAACTGATATTTGGCATCATGGTGGGAACTACTGGAATCAGCCTGCTTCTCTTGTGGTACCACAAGGTTCGTAAATCAAGGACAGCACTGAATTTACCTAAATTCCTTTCCCTGGGTAGTAAGTTCAATTCGATGACTTTTCAAGATGAAATGTATAACGGCCATGGAACAGTAGCAATCTTTCAAGGAAGGCAGCTTCAGATATTGGAGAAGTTAAATGAATTACTGACAAATATGGAAGAACTCAAAGAGGAAATCAGAGTCCTTAAAGAAACCATTCCAAAGCTGGAGGAATATATACAAGGTGAACTTGGAGGGAAAATAACTGTTCATAAAATAAGTCCTCAGCACAGAGCTAGAAAAAGAAGGCTTACCACAGTTCAAAGTTCCGCAACAAGTAATAGTTCAGAGGATGCAGAAAGTGAAGGAGGGTAAGTTTCTTGATGATGTTTCCCATGTTGAACTGATTATTTATTTCATTATTGCTATTATTTAGGTGCTTTCATTATGTATGTCCAGTTATATATTCTGCTATTAATAAGATATAAAAAGGAATGATTATTTTTGCTTACATCATACTTAAAACTATATTCAATAGTGGTCTGTATTTAAGATAGTTTAGACCACATTGATAGAAGGAATATAAGTAACGTATTAGCATGAGGTGACATCATGTGAGTAATGAAAAAGTCAGTCGTTACTTGCCAAAATGTGGAACCTCTTTTTATATGTGGCCACGGTATGGCCCCTTATATAAGAACTTGCTGTGGTGATGGAAATGGTCTAAATCGACGCTGCCAATATGGTAGCCACTAGCCACGTATGTCTGTTAAGCACCTGAAATGTAGCTAGTGCAACTGAGATGCTGAATTTTAATTGTAATCTATTTATTTATTTATTTAAAATTTTTTTGATGTTTTATTTATTTCTGAGAGAGAGAGAGACAGTGTGAGCAGGGGAGGGTCAGGGAGAGAGGGAGGCACAGAATCTGAAACAGGCTCCAGGCTCTGAGCTGGCTGTCAGCAGAGAGCCCAATGTGGGGCTCGAACCTACGAACTGTGAGATCATGACCTGAGCCATGGCTCAGACAGTTGAGCATCTGACTTCAGCTCAGGTCATGATCTCACTGTTCGTGAGTTCAAGCCCCGCATCGGGCTCTGTGCTGACAGCTCAGAGCCTGGGGCCTGTTTCACATTCTGTGTCTACATCTCTGTCTGCCCCTCCCCCACTCGTGCTGTCTCTCTGTCTCTCAAAAATAAATAAACATTAAAACAGTTTTTAAATAAAATAAAAACAAAGTGTAAGTTGTGTAAATTTTAGATTGCCTGTCCTTATAAACCTCCCACGGGACAGAAATGACTGGTCATGGTAAGATTCTGTCCCAGCCCCCTCACCACATTTAAGCTGGAAATGAACCCTTGATGGCAACATTAAAACATCAAATGACAGTTACATGTTCTGCTATGTAAAGTTTCTCTTTTGCCAAAGGTGCCTGGAGATTTTGCCTTCTTTTAGTAAAAGAGATGCCAGTCACAATTTGCTGACACCGTTTTACACAAGACAAGGAAAAAAACCTAATTATATCCTTGGGTGACATCAAAAACTTGAGTGGGTAGATCAGTAGAATGCGTTTTCTGCAAATAGTATCTCCTGCATGCTGTCTTCATTTCACAGTATCATCATGGACTGAGGGATTTATGCCTTTTTTGGATTTGGCTAATTTCATGTACTTCGTTGTGGAGCTGATGATGCCTGAGGCTCAAATTCTCATAACGTGGCCGTCAGAGGGCCTGTCAGCATTCTTCCTTTTCCGTCTCAGCACCAGCGTGAACATCTTGGAAAGCATCTGTGCTGCTCGGTAGCATTATGTCTCAGCTGATTTTGTGTTTGTGCCTGCTCCAAGACTTGGTGTCAGTCACCGCCTTGGCAGCTTCGGTTCCTTTCAGTGACAAGGAGTATGAGACAGCAGTGTCTGGTGTACACACATGTACTATTTGTAGGCAGGATGATACCGGAGCGTGTTTGGGCCCATTTTTAGAGTCAGGGTGAAGAAACGGGGGGGTTAACTATTTTTAAGGTCACAAGTTCATATTGGTGTTTTCACTGTAAACTGAAATTCCTGCCTTAGTTCTGAAAACTTTTGAGCTCATTTTCTTTTTCAGGCTGCTCACTGTTCTTCTCTCTGTCAGCCTTCATCTGTATTGCTCCACTCAGCCATGAGTTTAAAAAACCATTTATTTGTTTTTAATGTTTATTCATTTTTGAGAGACAGAGTGCGAGGAGGGGAGGGGCAGAGAGAGAGGGATACACAGAATGTGAAGCAGGTTCCAGACTCTGAGCTGTCAGCACAGAGCCCAACGTGGGGCTTGAACTCACAGACCATGAGATCATGACCTGAGCTGAAGTCGGACACTTAACCAACTGAGCCACCCAGCCGCTCCTCTTTAAGTCACGATGTTATGTAAAGCTTTAGAAACCTCTCTTACACCAGTTTCATCTTATTCCAGTTTGGATTAAAGTAATATCCCGTAATAAACTCATAGTTCCTCATTTCAAGGGGGCTTTACAAAGAATACATGTGTTTCAACATGAGACAATTCTGTTAAGTAAATCAGGGTTGTATAGTGACCCTATGGGCCTTATTTCTTTTTTTCTCGACTTAGGCATTTTCCACGTAGCGTTAAGTTCATATGATAGCTTCAACAGACACAATTCTGATTATTTGAAAAGAAACCCCCCACCAACCTACCCCCAAAAGAACACCACACCATACTACTCGAGCCATAACGCCTAGTACCTCAGCTATTACTCTGCAAATATAGGGCGTGGTGATGTCAGCAAGAACACAGACGGAAACAGGCTTTTGAGATTTTCTTGAAAACTCGTTACATTTTCATTTCATGAGCCAAAATATACTCTTTGCTTTTTGTTCATTTACATTTTTTATTCCTAACCGTGGTTTACTTCTGCCAAGCCCGTTTTAATGTTGGACTTCCCTTTCTCAAGGCCTGGGAAGGAAGACAAATTCAAATATTCATGATGGGGTCCTTCTGTATTCTTTCAGGTTGTAGAAGTATACATTTGCACACAAAAATTGGTTCTTGTTGCGGATTTTGGAAAATAAAAACACTACACGTAATCGCGATCCTTTTTGCAGTCCTCTTGCTCAGAGGTAACTTTTATCTTAAAGTTCCTTCAGAGTCTTCCTTTGAAAGTCTGCATGTTTCCCATAGTTGTGAGTGTTTATATCAACAATGAATGAATGGTGTTTGGTCCTTAAAATTTACATAAATGGTAGGGTGTAAACCATTTTGTCACTCGCTTTTGTATCAAATGTTTTTATTCGAGATTTTTCCAGACTGATGTATGTAAATTTATCTCATTCTTTTTGGTTGCTGTGTTGCATTTCGTTGTATGTAAATGCATTAATTTCTCAACCTGTGGGTAGCTGTTTATGTGACCTCACCTTTTTTTTTTTTTTTTTTTGCTCTTTTAACCAATGTTTTATTGAACACCTTCATATTCCCTTAGGTACATGTGGAATAATTTGAAAATATAGACTTAGAATTGGATGCTGAGTTGTAGACCAAATATATTGTTATCCTTTATAACTAAACTATTCTTTAGAGTCTGCCAGTGCGTGAGAACTCTTATTTTCCCCTACAGATTCTTAGAGACTTGTTAATTTTAGGCAACCTGATGGTTATAGTAACTAATCATTATTTCAGCTTGCATTTCCCTGAACACTAATAAGACTGAGCATCTTTTCATAGTTTATTTGTATTCTGGTCTTCACATCTGTGAATTTCTTTTAAAAATGAGGGGCACCTGGGCGGCTCAGTCAGTTAAGCATCCAACTCTTGATTTCAGCTCAAGTCAAGATCTCACACTTGGTGAGTTCGAGCCCTGCGTTCGGCTCTGTGCTGACAGTGCGGAGCCTGCTTGGGATTCTCTCTCCCCCCCCCCCCGCCCCTCCCCTGCTTGCATTACCCCCCCATAAATAAACTTTGTAAAAAATAAAAATAAAAATGAAACAGTAAAGGAACGTGAAACTAACAGTTGGGATTCCCTTTATTCACTCAATGAAGAATGTCTACTCTGTGCTAGCCACTGTGTTGGCTCTCAGGTCCGTGAGGAAATTATACAAAGCCTCGCAAGTCAAACAGATTTTTAAAACAATGTTTAGAGATGCTGTGTTCTAGTCTTAACCAGAGCCCCAATGGCCGACAACAGCAATAAGAGCCATCAAGTCTTCCCTTGCACTGTAGAGCCAGTTGGTAGCCCCTCCTAGGCGGGAGCTGCCAATCGATGGAAGTCCCTGCCCGCATGAGCATTCACCCATCTGAAGCCTGTGAGAAGGAGCTGAAGGGCTGAGAGAAGCATTTCTTCGGGGAAAGTTGTCCCTGTTCCAGGCATCCCTCCGGAATGTGTACGATGCTGATGCTCTAGGAACGCATGACGTCGCTCAGGCAGAATGTATCACCTGGGAAGAGTGAAGGGGTGGAGGACAGAGCCTTTTGGAACCAGTACCGATGGGACGAGCAGAAGAAGGTGAGCCTGCCCAGGAAAGACTGAAGACTGATCCAGGAAGTGGGAGCAGACCTTTGGTGTTCCATCTAAAAAGTCATTGCCGGACCCAAATTTATCTATGTTTATTTTTTCTCCTGTGTTATCTTCCAGGAGTTTTACAGTTTGCATTTTATACTGAGGTCTGTGTTCCAGCTTGAGCCATTTTTGCAAAGGGTGTAAGGTCTGTGTGACCTGCTCTTTATCTAGGCCAAATCTCGGGATGGTGGCAAGAAACCCTGAGGAATGAGGTCATGTTTCCCTCCAGGGCCAACAGCACCTTTGGCAGATGTGCCTACTGCTTGTGGTAAAAGTAGTGCATTCCCTAAACGGTGCCGTCTTTTCTTTGTAGCACAGAGCAGTGCAAATGCAAGCGTCTCTGAGCCCTCTGCATTGCCCCTGTGGGACCCGGGGGCCGGGAGAACCAGCACACAGACGCTGGTGACCATACTGCTTGATTTGCTGTGCACACAAGAAAGTCCTGTCTCTCTGACCCAAGAACCATGTGTGAAACATTAATGGTGAATAACGCATTAGCTTCTATGGAGGGTAAAGTCAAATGACCAAACTGACAATTATATGATGAAAATTAGGGAGGGTTAGGCCTCTGAAAAGTAATTTGTTCAAAGGTTTCCCAAAGAAGATTGTACAGAAACAGGAGGTAGTAACATAACAAGGTATTCAGGATACTGAGAAGTAACAAAGTTTATATCTGAGGCAGTGTTTTATGTCATCAGTGGCTTTACACGCACACCTATTATAGGGACAGTGCTCCGAGTTGGTTTGGAAAGGAGAGGACAGTAGTTCTTTTCTGAAAACGCTGTTAACCTTGTTTTGAAATGAGTAGAAGTTGTTTCAAGGGATTAGAAACAGTTGCACACAGGCAGGCCTCCATCTTCTGGGCATGGGGCCCACACAATCCGGTGGCATGCTCTGCTGTCAACATAGATAAAGCTGGTTTCGTTTATGAGGTTTCCTCTTTATGTCTTTATTTTCCTTCATCAATGCATCTTTGGGCCAAAGTCTGTAATGGTCACTTTTCCGTGTCACCAGAGGGTATAAAAGCCTTAAGGAGTGTTCTGGGAAAGTAGAATGGATTAGTAGGCTGAGGGCACAGAGGACGGCTAGTGAGAGAGACCATCCCGGGCAAAGGATAGTGCAGATATTATATATGTTACTGCCTTCGTCCTTCATCCTGCCTTCTCATCCTTGATTTGTTGGCTGACTCCTTGAACACGATTGAGTTATACATTCCCCAGTCACGTGAATTTCAGCTTTTCAGAAAGGTGAGCCACAGAACAGTTTTATCCTAACCTGATGTCATCAGATTCTAGAGTCTGCTGTCATCACATTCTGGGTTATTGCCATGTTAATTCCACATGCAGCTTAAGCATTCAGTCTTCTGACCTGTTCCACCTACACAGGGCATTTTAAGGCTTAAAGATGATAGCTTAGAAAGGAAGGGAAAAATTTACTTTGGATTAAATTCAATATGGGAAAATGCTTAAGGTAAGCCTTTAAAAAGAAAAAAACCCAGCAACCCACTGTTCCATATGTTTCATGTGCTAAAGAACGTGGAAGCATTCGCAAACCAAGCTTTAATGTTTCCTTTAGTTTCCCATAATAACTGAATCTCTGGAAGAGCTGGATATTTATCTGCAGTATTCTCTCTAGAGAGGTCCCACTTCATCCATGGTGGTTAATATTTTAAAATGTATTAGTCAACGGGGCATAAATTTATTCTACTTAAACTCCTTTAATATAGGAGTTCAAGAGACTCAAACAGATAGTATGATTTAAAACAGGAAGTCCTGCCATTTCCTTCAGGGGAGACTTTTGTTCTCATGCCCTCTTGTATGTTTCCCCTGATCTTTCTTTCTGCCTGTTTTCCTGAGACTTTCTATATATCTTCCCCAAATTTAATAGATTGGGCAGGTATTGTGGAGGTAGAGATAATCTTTTAGACTAGGGCATTCTGCGGGGGTACATCTGTGTGACCATCAATTCAGCCGCCATTATTTTCTCATTCTTCGTTGTTTCCATATATAAAGTGGATATTATTCTTCAGGAGGCTTGGTAGGTTTCCTCCTCTGCTCCCTATTTTTTTTTCCTCATTTGACCCTTTTCTCACTCTAGCTACTGCAAAGATGACCAGAGCCTCCTACCAAATCATCCTGCAGATCAAGTCACTTTAGACCACCTGTACCTTGGAGCATCTTCCGTTACTCACCGAACTATATCTCTTGGTCCTAAAAGAGCTCATCCATCTGCAGTATCTGAAGTCAGTTCACGTAGAGGAAGTAAAGATTTATCTTCATCAAGTGCATCTGTCCACTCGTCTTTCTCTGGAAGAAGACCTTCTTTATTTGTGAAATTTCAGAAAAGTGGTATTTTCCCCAACCGTCAACAAAGTAGAGCCAATTTTGATTCTCAAGAAAAAGGCAGCTTCAGTGATTTAAAATATTCCTCAAACCATTTTGGCGTTAGATCCCAAGGACTTTTCTCAGCCCCTAGACTTAGTATAATTTCCTGTTACGATAGCACGAGTTTTTTTGATCTTCAATCAAGAGGTCATAAAATCTTTAATCCAGATGAAATTGAAGCAGTTTCTAAAAGCTCAAGTATGGCTGGTGCTGAAAAATATTTAAGCCCATGCTCTCCCAAATATAACATTGGGCAATTTATGAGTTTTGAGACAAAAGCTAACTCTTCAACCCATCAGAACGCTGTTGATAGAAGCATCTACCAACACAGCACAGCCACCTTACTTTCTCTTCCAACTCTGATTTCCTATTCCTGTCAACAAAGCGAGATTGCTACTGATCCTGAAGAAAGAGGCCAATCAAGGAAAGTTGACATTCATCCTGGTTCTCAAAATCACCGTATTGATTATTTTCCACCTAGGATGCAACAGCATCCCTCTCAAAGAGTAACTTCCCCTGTTTTTCTGTAATGTTGGATTTTCTTCACTTTATAAAAATGCTACTAGCTTTATCCCACCTCAGAATGACATTGCTTCAGATTCCTTGGAAGATGAAAACATTGCTCTTTCATCTCAGGATGAAGATACATCTTCATCTATTACAGTCCCTAAAATAAGGTGGCCTCAAATTCTGCCTTTTCTTCGAGGGATAGCTCAAAGCAGAAATTTTCCCACCAGGCATACTCCACAGCCCATAGTATTCACTGCTCAGTTCTCACAGAAATCTTGTCTTTCTCAGTTTCACTGCGTTTTTGGAAAAAAGACCTTCACGCTGTAGTCTAAATTTAACTGTAATTGCTGTATTTTTTTTTAAAAGATAGTTTAGTGACATTATTGGAGTTTGGAAGCCAAAGATTATTAATCTGTTTCAGGCTTTTAGCAAATTGACTGCTTACAGATTGTCCACTCTCAAATTTCTGGGTGATGATTGTAATATTTCTGTGATCTGAAAATAACATCAAACATTGATATATAGGTCCTCTAAATTTATGACATTCTTTGAGAGTTTTAACATCTTCTTTAATCCTACTCTAATCATGACGGACAGTTTTCCTGTGTCATCTATGGAGCTATATTCAGCAATTCACAATTTTTCATTTATATTGGCCTTGATAACTGCATTTCTCATGCCAGATACCCCCTGACAGATGATATTTTTACTAATATAAGGATCAAATTATAAATACAAATATGTTATAATGGAAATATGTAGAAAATTTCAATATGGAACCCAGATATTTTAAGTAAATAATTTTCATACACATTTGTGTGTGCATGTCTGTGACTTCAGAGAACTCAGAGTTTTAATAGATTCATAAATTAGTCTTTATTTTAAAAAATTTTTTTAATGTTTATTTTTGAGAGAGACAGAGCTCAAGTGTGGGAGAGGGGGGGAGTGAGGGAGACACAGAATCCGAAGCAGACTGCAGGCTCTGAGCTGTCAGCACAGAGCCCGACGCGGGGCTTGAACTCACAAACTGTGAGATCATGACCTGAGCCGAAGTTGGACGCCCAACCAACTTGAGCCACCCAGGTGTCCCATTCTTTATTTTTAAAAGTGAACATTTTTCATATTTTTTCCAAAATTTTTATTTAAAACATTTTTTATATTTTAAAAAATGTCTCCTGAAATTTTATTTTTGAGTAAATATTTTTCAATTTTTTCCCATTATATTAAAGTTTATAAATATATTTATCAGAATAAGTAATGAATGGAAAATGTATATAGGCAATTAAAAATACTTAAGTTAGAATATAGCTAGTTTTTGCAGAGGAAAGGAATTGGCATCATTTTCAATTAGTTGTCATGATAAAATGCCCCCTAAACCTATTATCATTGGGCTAAGATGTTACTTTTACTTTTGAACTTTTCTCCTCCTTTTAGCATGTATCTTTACAAAATTTGTTTTCTACTTCAGTTTTTTATTTGTGGTAAAATACACATTACATAAAACTTACTGTCTTAACCATTTTTTTTAAAAATATTTTTTATTTATTTCTAGGAGAGAGAGAGAGACAGCGTGAGCAGGGGAGGGTCAGAGAGAGAGGGAGATACAGACTCTGAAATTGGCTCCAGGCTCTGAGCTGGAAGTCAGCACAGAGCCTGACGCGGGGCTCGAACCCACGAACCGCGAGATCATGACCTAAGCGAAAGTCGGACGGTTAACCGACTAAGCCACCCAGGCGCCCCTGTCTTAACCATTTTTAACTTTAGTGACATTAAATATGTTCATATGGTTATGCTACCATTATAACTATTTATGTCCAGAATTTTTTTTCATTTTCCAAACTGAAATTCTGGACCCAATAAACAAGCACTTCCCACTCTCCCATCTGGCAACTCCACTCTTCTACTTTCTGTCTGTGTGGATTTGTTTCCTCTAGGTACCTTAAAGAAGTGGAATTATATGGTATTTGCTTTTTGTAACTGGCTGTTTTTCACTTAGCGTAATACCTTCAGCTGTCATCCATGTTGTAATGTGTCACTTTCCTTATTTTTTAAGGTTGAATGGTATTACTTTGTATGTATATACCACATCTGTTGATCTATGAATGGATACTTTGGTTGCTTCTACCTTTTGGCTATGATGAATGATGCAGCTATGAGCATGGATGTACAAATATCTCTTCAAGGCCCTGCTTGCAGCTCTTTTGATTGTATATCCAGAAATGGAATTACTGGATCATATGCTAATTGTATTTTTAATTTTTTGAGGTACTGCCATGTTTTTTCTATAGCAGCTGCACCATTTTATGGTCCTCCAAGAGCTCACAAGGATTTCAGTTTCTCCACATCCACACCAACACTTGCTCATTTCTATTTTTTGACAATAACCATCCTAACAAGGTGGTATCCCATTGTGGTGTCAATTTCTCTGATGTTTAGTGACACTGAGAATTCTTCCATGTGCTTATTGGCCTTTTGTATATCTTCTTTAGAAAGATATTCCTTCAAGCCCTTTGCCCATTTTTTTTAAATTTGGTTGTCTGCTTTTTGTTGTTGAGTTGTAGGATTTATATATACTGGATACTAACCCTTTGTGAGATATAGGATTTACAAATATTTTCTCCCATTATGTGGGTTGCCTTTCACTCTGTTCATTATGTCCTTTGATGCACAGAATTTAATTTTAATTTTGATGTCTAATTTATTTTAATTTTGATGTCCAGTTTATCTATTTTGCTTCTATTGCCTGTGCTTTTGTTGCCACATCCAAGAAATCATTACCAAATACAGTATCTATGGGGCGCCTGGGTGGCTTAGTCGGTTAAGCGTCCAACTTTCGCTTAGGTCATGATCTCGCGGTTCGAGATCATGGAGCTTCCCATCCACCATCTTGCTGACATCAGTCTCTCTTGGCGTGTATCTTTTGGAAAAAAATGTTGGGGGGAATGAAGTGTTAGGTAAGATTGAACAAAAGGAACTGAGTCAGGGTACCTGATGTGGCCAGGCATGTTTTTGCCTATTCTGATGCAAGTCACTACTAATACACTTTTGTAAATACACTATTTTCATAGAAAATAATGTCATTTTCTCTTTAAATAGTGCAGTGATACCTTTAAAGACACTGTTGTTGCTATTGAAGCAAGTAATTGATTGTGCAGAAGAGATGAAAGGGTAGGAGAAATGGCATAGTTCTTATTCAAGTTGGGAGCAATAAATAGGGCCAGAAAAGTACATGATATGACAAATGTGTGTAAGTAAATTTGACATTTTAAGGTGGGACTCTCCAGACCTGCTAAAAGAGAAAATTCTGACATCAGATATCTATGAACTGATTTTTCCCCGCCTTAGTCCAAATCTGAGCTCTAACCCAAAATGAATACATGTTCGGATTTTCCCAGACCTGTTTAGATATGCCCTATTTTTAAAATTTGCTTTCAAAACTTTTTCATAATTTTTGATAAATGCTTAGTTATAAGTAGAAGATTCCTATCCAAAGTGGGAAAAGAGTTTCCCTACACTTGAGTGTTTCTAAATGTGGGGATAAGGCTAGCCTAGATGTTCTCTTTTGTTTTATTGGCCAGTTTGCCTGTTGTTAGGCCATTACCACATTGACTTCTTATAGTTTTATTCTTCATACTATTGCCCTGATCGCTGTTATTTAAAAGTGTCTTTGTTCTTCTTATACTTGCCCTTCCATCTTGATTTTAGAGTCAGGTAAGTTCCATAGGGGGGAAAGAAACCATTGTGGTTTTGATTGGAATTGCATTAAGGTGTAGTTAAATTTGGGGTTATATGAACTTGGGTTCAATGTTAAGTTTTCTTATCCGTGGTATCTTTTTCTGTTTAATAAGATATTCTTTAATGTCCTCAAATAGTATTTTTGTAATTTTCTATAGAAAACTAAAAACAAAAACCAAAACTCTATGTGTAATTATTTTGTAGGTACTGTGTGTTTTTCCTGCTATTGTAAATGTTATACTTTTTGAAGTTACATTCTCTAACTTGTTTTATAGATATAAGAACATGATTGGTTTTCAAAAATTGATCATAAATGTTGATTAGCTTTGTTTACCTTTTCTTTTAGGGTGTTTTCTATTGAATAAACTCCAAATAATAATACTTCTATTTCTCCTTTCCAATTCTTATGATTTTTGTTTTCTTTTAATATGCTAATAGGATCTGCAGTACATTGATGAATAGAAGCAACATTATTGAACATATAACCTTTTCTATTTCTTACTTTAAAGAGAATGCTTCTAATGTTTCATAATTGTGTGAAATGTATTATAGTTATTGGCATATAACCTTTATTGTGTTCAGAAGTCCCCTTCTATTCCTTATTTCTGGGTTTGGTATTCCTTTGTCCTAAAATGGTATTGAATTTATTGAAAAAAAATTTTTGGTAACCACTGAAATGATCATGCAGTTTTTCTAATTCTATTTATTGTGCTAGAGAAATGTTCTAATATTAAGCTAAGCTTGTAATTCCTGGGAGAAATCCAGTTTGGTTATGATGCATTCCTTCATGTTTGTTGTGGTTTTTGGTTGGTATTTGTGATGTCTCTGATACCTTTGGTTGATATTTTCACGTCTATATTTATGTGTGGAATTGGTCCATAATTTTCATTTCTTCTACTATCTTTGTTTGATTTTGGTGTCAGTTTTACCAGCTTCATAAAAGGAATTAGGAGGTTTTCCCTCTTCTTTTAATTCCTTACAAGAATTTGAATATACCTAGTTCTTTGGATATTTGGTAGAATTCCGCTTAAGAGAAATTGAGTCTCTCTCTCCCTTTCTCTCTTTCTCTCTCAATCTGTGGTGTGTGTGTGTGTGTGTGTGTGTGTGTGTGTGTTGAAATAAATTCTGGTTTAATTTATTCAATGGATATAGGAATATTCACTTTTTTGTTTTTTCTTATAAAAATAAAATATTGAGATATTACTCATATACTATAAAATTCACCCTTTTAAAGTGTATAATTTGGTGGGGGTTAGTTTATCCACAGAGTTATATAGCCATCATCACTCTCTAATTTCCAAACACTTTCATTATTCAAAAGACAGCCCTGTGCTGTGTTTCCACTCATTCTCTATCTCCTCTCATTCCCAGGCCCTGTCAACCATTATTCTACCTTTTGTTTCCATCGTTTTGCTTATCTTGTACATTTCATAAAATGGAATCTTACTAATATGTGGCCTTTCACTAAGCATAGTATGTTCAAGGTCCATTCATGTTGCATCATACAATTAATAGTACTTCATTCCTTTGTATTACCAAATAATATTTCATTGCTTACTCATTTTGTTTACCCTTTCATCTGGTGATGGGCATTTGAGTTGTTTTCATTTTTTTTGGCCATCATGAATAAGTTTCTGTGTACATTCCTATACAGGTTTTTGTGTGGACGGATGTTTTCAGCTCTTTTGGATTGTACTTAGGAGTGTAATTGCGGAGTCATATGATAGATAACTCCATGTTAAACATTTTGAGGAACTACTGAATTGTTTTTCAAAGTTGATGCATATGCATTTTACAGTCCCATAAGCAGTGTCAGAGAGTTCTAGTTTTTCCATATGCTTATCAACAGTTGTTATTATCTGTTTTATTTTAGCCATCTTACAAGTTGTGAAGTGATAATTAATTGTGGCTTTGATTTGTATTTTCCTAGTGACTAAAGATATTGAGCCTCTCTTAATGTGTTCATTGGCTATTTGTTATCATCTTTTGATGAAATATCTATTAAGTCCTCTTTCCATGTTTAAGTTGAGTTATTTGTCTTTTTATTATTGAGTTGTAAGGGTTCTTTATATATTCTATATATAGGTCCCTTATCAGATATATGATTAGTAAGTATTTTCTTCCATTTTGTGAATTAAATAGATGGAAAAAATTTCCTTTGAAACACAAATTTTAAGTTTTGATAAAACCTGTATTGTTTATTTTTTCTTTTGTCTTCTCTGCTTGTAATGTCATTCATATCTATGACACCATTCCCTAGTCTATTGTTACAAAGATTTACTCCTGTGCTTTCTTTTAAGAGTTTTATAGTTTTGGCTCTTACCTTTAGATTTTTGATCCATTTTTAGTTAATGTTTATATATGGTGCGAGGTATGGATTCAACTTCGTTCTTCCGCATGTGGATATCTATTTGTCCAAGTACCATTTATTGAAAATACAATTGTTTCCTCCACCAAGTTGCCTTGGTACTCTTGTCAAAACAGGTTGATCATAAACATAAGGGTTTATTTCCAGACACTTAATTCTTACTAGGCCTTTAATCTCTAATCCATGTGTGTCATCCTTCTGCCAGTACTTGATTACTATGACTTTGTAGTAAATTTTGAAATTTGGAAGTGTGAATTCTCTAACTTTCCTCTTATTTTACAAAATTATTTTGGCTATATTAGGTCCGTTGCTTTTCCATATGAAATTTATGATCAGCTTACCAATTTCTGGGGGAAAATGTTACCAGCTGAGATTTAATAGAAATTGTTTAAATCTGTAGATAAATTTGGGGAGTGCTGCTATCATGCTAATACTAAATCTTCTGATATATGAGCATGAGATTTCTTTTCATGCATTTAGATCCTATTCTTTAATTTCAACAATGTTTTATAGTTTAAAGTGTACAAGTTTACACATTTTTTGTTAAATGCAATCCTAAGAATTTTATTTTTTTTAATAATATTGTTAGTGAAATTGTTTTCTTCATTTTGGGATTGTTCATTTTTATTTATAGAAATACAATTGTCTTTTATTAGTTGATTGTGTATCTTGCAACCTTATTGAACTAGTTTATTAGTTCTAATAACTTTTTGTGGATTCATTAGGATTTTCTATGAATAAGATGATGTTATCTGTGATTGGAGATAACTTTCCTTCTTTCTTAACAATTTGGGCACCTTTTATTTCACTTTCTTGACTAATTTATTATTTTTTTTCATGAGCAGTTTTAGCCAATTATATTTTTTTAGGTGCTTGTCTTTCCTTTCAAAATTCAAATTTATTAGCATAAACTTTTTCATGATAGTCCATTATTTAAATCTGTGCTCTTCTCTGTAGTAACAATGGCTCTTTGCTTTATTCCTAAGCCTGTTTATGATGATTTCTGCTTGCTTTCTTTTCTTACATCCTTTTATGTATGAGATTTATCTTTTTAAAAATGTTTTAACTTTATGAAATACAATATACATGTAGAAAAGCATACAAATATCAAGGATACAGATACATGGATTTTCAAACTGAATAAATGGTAAAGTCAGCACCTAAATTTAGAGACAGAATATTATCAATACCTCAGCGACTCCCAACATGCCCTCATCGAGTCACTCCCTGGAACCAACAGGATAACCCATCTTGATTTCTAAATGTAGACAGCAGTGAAAATTGTTTCTACTTTATGTAAATGAAGTAATACACTGTGTACTTATTTGTGTCTAGCTTCTCTCAGTTGACATTTTCTTATTATCGCCATCCATTTTGTTGTGTGTCATTGTAGGCGATTTATTCGCACTACAAAATACCTTCCATTGTGTTCATATACTACGGTGTGTAAGTTTTCTGATCCTAATAGACATTTGGTACTTTCCACTTATGGACTATTATGATTGGATAAACATGTGTACACATTTCTTTTGGGTATATACCTACAAGTGAAATTGCTAGATCCATAGCATATGTATATGACAGCTTCAGGATATATTGCCAAACATATTTCTAAAGCAGTTGTACTAATTTATACTCCCATCAGCCATGTATAAGAGCTCCATCTGCTCCACATCCCCACTGACCCTTGGCGTTTTTTGTGTTTTCCATCTTTGCCATTCTGGTAAGCATGTAGTTGGAACTGTTTCGATTATTTTTAAATATTTGGGTTCCCCCCCTACTTTTTAGTGGTGATTTCTAATTGAATTACATTGTGAACAGGGAATATGGTCTACACAATAGATTATCAGTTGTAGCTTATTTCATGGTCCTGTGTACATGGCTGTTTTCATAGATACTTCATTATGTAACGGGAAGAGACATTGTTTTCCAGGGGTTGAATGTCGAGTTCTATATGTGTTGATTGGATTTAAGCTTGTTCATTTGGTGTTTAAATTGTATCCTGGCTTTCTCTCACACTTTATCAATTACTTAGAATCTTATGTTAAAAATCTCCCATTCTAATAATGGATTCAATTTCTCCTTGTATATGTTAATTTGTGTTTTCTATATATCTGAGACTTGTGTTTGTAGATGCATAGAAGTCTAAAACTGCTCTTTCTTGTTCATAAATTGAACGATTTTTAGTGTTTTGTGTGCCTCTTTAAATTTTAAGCTTTTTGCTCTAAAGAATATTATGCCCAATACTAAACTAATTACTTCCTTTTGGTTATCATTTTCTTATTATACCTCAGGTGCCTAGAATTGGATTAAAAACTACAAGCTCTCATGACTGGTCCATGCATGCGCCACTTTTATTCATTTAGTTAGTTATTATAAATAATGTGAAAACATCCATGAAACTACCTCCTAAAACAAAAGATAGGACTTAGACAGTAATCCTCATCAAACATTTGGCTCCTATGCCTCCCCTCAGCTGAGGATAACTATCATCATGAATCTATACTCTATATTGTTCATTCCTTCCTTTTTAATATATCATTTTATTGCACCTGTGTGTATATTCCTTGAAACACTTTCAATTTTGATTGTTTTTATGGAAAGGGGATTGTGTTGTATATAATTTTAAGAGCTTCTTTTCCCCCTTAATCTAAGTTTGTTAATATTTCTTCATATTGGGTCACCTGGTGGCTCAGTTAGTTAAGTGTCTACTCTCAATTTCGGCTCAGGTCATGATCTCACGGTTTGTGAGATCGATCCCTGCACAGAGCCTGCTTGGGATTCTCTGTCTCCCCTTCTCTCTGCTCCTCATTGTGCATGCATGCATGCACTCTTTCTCTCTCTTTTTCAAAATAAATAAACATTAAAAAAAGATTCATATTTTGCACATCACCATGTTTCTTGCATTTTGACTGTTGTGTGATATTCATCCACTCTTTGATGGGCATTTAGGTTGTTTCTGGGTGTTTTCTATTTGAAAGTACTGCTGTCTTTATTATACATATCTATTATACATATCTTTTTTATTATACATATACTATATGTAACATGTACATATTATACATATCTGTGCATACATATATGCACATATGCAAGAGATCTGGGTTACTGGGTCCTAGAGTATGTGAAGGTTCAGTATTAAAAGATAATTCCAAAGTGTTTTCCCAAGGGTTTCACCGATCTACATTCATGTCAGATCCTGTGGATTGACTTCCTCTCCAGCATTTGGTATTGTCAGATTTTTTACCTTTTATCAATGAAATGAGTATAAAGCAATATCTCTTTGTGGTCTTTATTTGTATTTCTCTAATTGCTAGTGAACACTGAACACCTCTTCTTGTGTTTATTGACTATGTATTTTCTCGTTTGGGAAAGTCTGTTTATATCTCCCAAGCATATTTCTGTTGAGTTCACTGTGATTTTATTATTGAATTTTAGGAAAGTTTTTATGTGCTCTTGATACCCATGTTCTTCAGTTGTGTTGCAAACCATTGTTAATGTTAACAAACCAATGTTAAAAACCATTCTGGTTTTTATTTTGCATTTTTATATTTTTTAAAGTGTTTTTTGATTAGCAGCCATTTTTCATTTTAACATAGTCAAACTGATTCATCCTGTATAATTAATAATCATTTACAATTAATGGTTTCATATTTTGGTTAAGAAAATTTTTTGCTCCAAAGACTAAAGGGTATTCACCTATACTCTCTATTTAGAGTTAAAAACAAATTATTTTTAACATTTAATTCCTTATATCATCCAGAGTTATTTTTATGCTATATGGTAGAGATTCAATTTCATTATTTTCTATAGGAATAGCCATTTCCCTCCCGGTCAATCCCTTAATTTCCCACTAATCTCACATGCCAACTCTGTCATGCACCACATTTCCATATATGTATGGATCTACTTCTGGCCATTGTTTTATTCCGTCAGTCACTCGTCTGTTCTTGTACCAGTAGCATACTGTCTTGCATCTTTAAAGGATCACTCTGGCTATTATAACATAACTTTCAAGAGAGTTGATCATTATTTGTTATTTCTGCAATTTTAGGTATATTACAGCTAATACTGACACAGAAGAGCAGAGTTTTCCAGTCCCTAAGGCATTTAACACACACGTAGAGGAATTAAATTTAGATGTCCTTCTTCAGAAGGTTGATAATTTACGTATGAATGAATCTAGCAAGATGGAGAGTTTTGAACTACTTTGTGACCACAAAGAAAAGGTAAGAGATGAGATAATAGCATCTGTATGATTTTAATTTTTATTTAATCTGCTGTCCCATTTATGTTATAACCATAACAGTTGGGTTAGTTTACACAAGCCAAATGGTGGATGCAAAATTTTTCCATAATCTAAACTTTAAAAAAGTAAATATAAGAGTTTATTATGCTCTAAGATCATGAAAATGAGAACCAGAGATATGATTATACAGTTTTATTTTTATTTGATTTTTATCCATTTGTTGTATTTAACACATACCCAAACATAAAGAATAAGACATACTTCTCTTGGGGCAAGAAAAAAACTACATTTTAAGTTTTCTGTCTTGTAGTTATTAATGTAACAGCTATCAGTATTTCATTCTGTTTCTACTAATGGTCATTTTTCAATGTTTAACATTGGGCTGAATTGGGAAAGCCCATCCTTCCTACTACAACCACCTTAAAAGAAAAAGAAAAGAGAGAAAGAAGGGCAGAGAGAGAGGGAGGGAGGGAGGGAGAAACAGAGGAAGGGAGGTAGAGAGGGAAAGGTTCTCAATATTTCAGTGAGCAATACATCTTTCTTTCCCATGAACAATTTAAATCCTTTGTCTGAGGCTCTAGCAACTCTAAACAGATTGTTTAAAAGTTTTTAAACCTCCAGCATTATGATTATAATTATAGGTAATGTAGGTTAAAAATGTGACTGTTCTTTGAGTATATGGGATCTCTAATGCTCACTGAGGCATCATATCGAGGGTCGTTACCTTAGAAATAAGAAGAAGATAATACAACCAGTGAAAACTTAAAAATTCTGGTACCTCTCAATTCTCTCTTCCATGTTGGCGTAGAGGTAGAGTCGGGATGACATTCATTAGTTTTGAGATTCAAATGTAACACTATTAAATCACTTTTTGTAGCCTGAATATTTTGAATTAAAATGTTATATATACATGACTAAATTCAGTCATCTATAAGTACCAGTTCACCTGCCCAATTTGTTAAAAGGTGTAGTGGAAAACATTTATAGTTTCATCAAGTGACTGAGTTAATCTAATGTACAGTGTTATCTTTTCAGTTTAGAGATGAAATAGAGTTTATTTGGAGGTTTGCTCGTGCTTATGGAGACATGTATGAGCTATCTACTAATGCACAAGAAAAGAAACATTATGCTAATATTGGTAAGTATTTTATAAAGATTGATTTTTCTCAAGTGACAGTTGTTATCTATAATAACCCATTAATGAATTTTAATTAAAGCCAAATTATCTTAAGCTAAAACCAATATGTTTAATCTATTTTATATGTTCTAGTACTGGAAAATACACATAGTCTAAGGACAGAAAGTTTTTTTTAGGACTAAGATATATATTCTTTTTTTAAAATTTTTAATGTTTTATTTATTTTTGAGAGAGAGATAGAGACAGCATGAACAGGGGAGGGTCAGAGAGAGAGGGAGACACAGAATCTGAAGAGAAGCCCAGGCTCTGAGCTAGCTATCAGCACAGAGCCTGATGTGGGGCTCAAACCCACGAACCGTGAGATCATGACCTGAGCCAAAGTCGGAAGCTTAACCAAAGTCGGATGCTTAACCAACTGAGACTCCCAGGTGCCCCAGATATATATTCTTTAAAAATGTTTGAGCATATTAGAATAGACAGCCAAAAAACTCAGATTTCAGATACTAAAGTTTATGACAGAAAGATAATTAGGTAACATTTGAGGAGCAGGAAGACTCAGTGGATGGTTGTCTTCAGCACAATTAAAATACCCCTCCTTGATTCCTGTAAGGGAGAACTGCATGTGCTACAAAGAGATAATTACTTGAACTTCATTGTGTGTTTGTTTTTTCAAAATTTATCTCCAGAAAACAAGATTAGCCTTGAGTTGATCATTGTTTGAGTGATACAGTACATGATGGTTCATGCTACTGTCCTCTACCCTTTTATGCATATTTTTGAAATTTTCCATCATAACAACATGGTAACAGCCAGAATGTCAAAGCTTTTGTACATATATGTCTCTGCCACTGAATCTCAAAAGTCTTTCTTGTACAAAGCCCCTTAACTGCCATTTCTCTGAGCCTCGGTGTAGTAATCTGACATCAAACTTCCTTAATTTCTCCCTTTATTCCAAACCTTCTCTTTTCCAAGCTTTCTTTCTTTAAGTTAGCATGAGGAAGAAACAGCAAGAAAATAATGATACTGCAGATCTCATTCCACTCTTGTTCCTTGTCATTTTTTTTTGTCTCCAAGAAGGAAATATTTCCAAACTCCTTGTAATTCTATTCCTTCTACTTGTAGATTTCCTTGTGCAGTGACTTCTGCCCCATATTCATCATCAGCTTTGTGGGGCAGTTTTTCTGTAGTGATCCATCTTGTAGGCCATATACAACATGGAATTCTATGGCAAACCATGAGAGACTCTTGAATGCTGACAAAAACTGAGGACTGATGGATGTGGGGGGAGGGGGGGATGGGCATGGAGGAGGGCACTTTGGGGATGAGCACTGAGTGTTATGTGGAAACTAATTTGACAATAAACTATTTGTTAAAAAAAAACAACATTCTAGAGGTTTATTAACTCTAGGGTACATAAAAATTTAAAAAGCAGATTTATTTTCATATCTACTGAGAAAATCAGGTCTAGCTGTGTAAACTGCTAAAGTATGAAAGACTTTTTATTGCCCGTAAGCACCTGCCCTACCCTGGGCATCAAGGTTCATCCTGTGTGTGACTGCAGAGGAGCTGATGGCTTTGTGGGGGAAGCAGTAGTATTGAAATAACCACACATTATAAAGAAACAAATGGAAATACATCGCAAGTTGAGGAGAATGCAGGGTGTTATGAGTAATCCCAGAAAGGATATTATAGCAGGGGCTGGGGGTTGATGCAGGAAGTCTTTCCTGTGGAAGGAAGAGTTTCCATACGTGAAATTACTTGGGATCTTTAGTTTTAAATGGAGTAAAAGCTTAATTGAGTTCATGGAAGAGGTGATAAAAATGGAAAAAGAAATGGGCTGGAAGAAACCTGGGGATGAAAATGGAGATCGGAATAGGATATATCTTAAAAAACGAGAAACGTTTATAGTGTCAAGAAAAATGAGTAAAAGCCTACGATGTAGTCTATTCATTCACATATTGAGGTATATTAAAAACAATTCTTTTTTTTTATCCATTAGGGAAATATTTATTTGAAATTACTGTGTCCAGGAACAATGTTAAAATGAAGGGTGGAGAGAGGGAGAGAAGGGAGAGAGGAATGAGGTAAATGTGATTAAGACGGAGCCACGGTTGAGCGTCAAACTTCAGCTCAGGTCATGATCTCACAGTTCACGGGTTCGAGCCCCTCATTGGGCTCTGTGCTGAGAGCCAGCTCAGAGCCTGGAGGCTGCTTCAGATTCTGTGTCTCCCTCTCTCTCTGACCCTCCCCTGCTCATGCTGTCTCTCTTTCAGAAATAAAAAACATTAAAAAAAAAAAAAAAAAGACGAAGCCACACTATGGAACTTGCTAGACAGATCAACATGGAGCCAGCCCATTATACTTCAGTGTTCGGGTAGTAAGTGCTTAGGAAAGGTAATGACAGAGTGGGCTAGAGCTGAGACCAGCGCTGGGGGGCCCTGGAACTCAGTGTAAGGGAGGAGGAAGGGCTGACTGGTTTTCCCCATAATAACATATTTAAAATTGTTATCTGAAGGCATGATTTGGTCACTGGAGAAGCACAGAATTCTTTAATAAAACTCAGGATGGGGTGTAGCATTATGCAGTGTGTCTTTTGAAGTACCCGTAATTTGTATTCCAAGTAAACTATGAATCTTTTATCTAAAGGAACGTTATTATAATTTCCAGAATTAAGCCATCAATACAGGTGCCTCAAATAGATCACAAAGTACCATTTTGTAAGTGAAACTGCCTTCCTTTCAGACTTCAGCTGCATAAATGAGTTTGCAAAACCAGCCTGCGTATGACTGACCCAGCTTCCAGTTGTGTTCTCAGGGTGATGGCCTCTCCTCTATTTTGGGCTGGTGGTTGTACATTAAAAGCTATTTCTGTCCATTTGGCAAAGTAGCTACAACATTGATCTCATTATTAATGTTTGTACATTTAAAACTACTTATGTTTTTCACATGTTTATTTAAAAAAAATTACTCTTTAGGGGCTCCTGGGTTATTCAGTCGGTAAAGCATCTGACTTCAGCTCAGGTCATGATCTCATGGTTGGTGGGTTCGAGCCCCACTTCAGGCTCTGTGCTGACAGCTCAGAGCCTGGAGCCTCCTTCAGATTCTGTGTCTCCCCCTCTCTCTGCCCCTCTCCTGCTTGTGCTCTGTCTCTCAAAAATAGATTAATGTTGAAAATTTAAAACGAAAGTCACTCTTTTAATGTATGTCTACAATGTAATGTCAGCTAGCATTAATAAACTTCACTTTTTAATTTTTTCCAGTTTAGGTAGATTTATACATGAGATATTTCCCTTAATGGATAGAGCTATAAAACCCAAAGTGTCCCACCTTAACAAATTAACAGCTAGAATGGTTTCAGAATTAAAGGTCCTTATTTATAAAGATGATCTCAACCACTTATTTAGAAGAGCATTTTGCAGATCACTGGATATGCTCTTCAAGGCCACCACAACAGCAAAAAGGGAGCAGGGTAAAAGGAGATGGTATAAAATGAAGCAGCTCCTTTTTAAGAAGGATTTTTGGAACGTTGTTCAGTTTCGTTGCAAGCATTACGATTTTTCAGGCCGATAGCTAAACGTCTATCCAAAGTAATTATGACATTATGAAAAGTTATTCTAAAACTAAGGGAGATGATTTGGGAGGGTTATGTATGTATCGAGCCTGTTCATCTTTGTGCACGGTTAGGTATGCACTTCTCTGGGAAACCTTCCCTTTAGATGGGGTTCTCTCCATCTCAACACTCAGTTCTCTAACACGCTCTCTCGTTTTTTTCATCTTGCTTTTAGTTTTTACGTGCAATCTGCTTGCTTATGTACCTGCTTTCTACTGAACTGTGAACCCTTGGAAGTCAAAAGCTGTGTCTTAATTTGACTTTTTATTCCCAGAGATTATGATAGGACACTCAGAAGGCACACAGTAAATGTTGGTCAATTATAAAACAATTTTTATTAATGCTTTTAAATAATGATTGCATGACTTCCACTTGGTTATATCGCTTAGTCCAATGAGCTGAAAACCTGAGCATTCATCAGAATCTCTAGAGGCCAGTTAATACAGATTGCTGAGCCCACAGTTTGTTGTAGAGTAGGTCTCTCTTACAGCCAGAAATTTGCTTTTCTGTAATTGGTACTTCTGGTCTTGGGACCATATTTTAGGAACCACTGACTTAATTCAGTAATCTACCCCCACCAACTCACATGAAGGTACTAAATGTAAGCCCATTTGTCTTTCAGGGAAGACATTGGGGGAAAAAGCTATTACTAGAGCACCCATGAATGGTCATTGTCATCTGTGGTAAGTACGTAGAACTTACGCAGTCTTTTAAAATTCTCACATGCCTCTATATGTTACAATAGATTTTCAAGATATTATCGACCCATTTAAGCTGTCAGTCACATTCACCGAAAAAGATATTTAGTAGATAGCACAGTAACTATTCTTAGTCTCATGTATTTTACAGTATGTATATTTTAAATGTATTCAAGGTAAACTTTCATTGAAGATTTCCTAAGTGAATCTACTAAGTTCAGTGCCTTTGAACATGAAATCCTAATTATATGTGATTTACTATTTTTTTTGAAAACAAATACTAAAGTGATGCTATGCTTCTAAATGAAATGTGGAAAGAATGCTTCACAGAATAAAAGCATGTCACTCATTTTTTATACCTTAATAAGTTCATGTATACGAATGCTATAGGTCACAGAGAAGTCATTTGTAATATAGGAAAGCTCAAACAAAGAGAATTTAATTCGTTGGATGGGTGTAGCTGAATGCCCTTGGGGAAACAAATTTATTCTTGAGTACATTTTATTTTGGATCCTTTGTTTAGAAGTATAAAACACAAGAAGAAATATATTTTTTTAATTTTTTATTTATTTTTGAGAGAGAGAGAGAGGCAGCGTGAGCAGCGTGATTCTGTGCCTTCCTCCTCAGAGAGAGAGGAAGGCACAGAATCAGAAGCAGGCTCCAGGCTCTGAGCTAGCTGTCAGCACAGAGGCCAACGCGGGGCTGGAACCCATGAACCGTGAGATCATGACCTGAGCCGAAGTCAGACGCTTAACTGCCTGAGCCACCCAGGCGCCCCTGAAATATATTGTCTTTAATTAACACTTTGTAGTTGTGTTTTTACGACATTTTTTAGTTCCTAGCAGCAATACAGGTAGTTCAGGTGCTAGGAGGATAAGTGTAATAAATTAATTTATGACCCCTCTCTCAGACCTCGGTTTCCAGAAATCCAACCCTCTAAGGAAGTATTTTATTCTTCGGGAGCACTTTTAGGCAGAATCTCTCTCAAACTGGCTTCCCTTCTGTAGGTCTGCATTTGCCCCACGGGAAATTCTGTTTACTCCAACGAACTTTCAAGTGCGAACCTGTTTATTTACTCTGCTACCAGCAGGGGGAGCTCCACCCACACTGTCCTCTTCAAGCTTCTCTGGTTAGGAGTCACGGGACATTTTTTTCTGTCCCTCAGGAGACACAGTCCAAAATAAAAATACATCTTTTGACCTGCCTTCAGTTTGCTTAAGATGAGGTGCAAGGTTGCCCCCTGCCCTCTTCATGAGGGAGTGGGAGGTGGAAGCCACAGCCCCCCGCCCCCCCCAACAATTCTATCCACAGGAATTCTCACTCCTCTACCTCCCACTAGGAGAAAGGTAGTTTTGTATTTAGCATCTTAGCATCTTAGTACATAACTTTAAGATCATTTTCCCAGGTTATGGGGGTGTTGGCTATTATTTCTATGACCAAATTTACCTTCTCATCTAGTTAGCACATTAATATTAATAAATTAACATATATATGCATTAAGGTACTTCCTTTCTTCCACTTTTAGTGGTGACTATAATGAACTTGTATTGATCAAGCCACACTGTCTTCATTTCCTTTTTAATATTGGGACTGTTTGGAAGCTAATTGGCTGGATTTAGAGGCAGAAAAAGCATCCAAGCCCTCCTCTTAACTCTGATCTGCTCCCCACTCAACCCCCCACCCCCACCCCCCGGCCTTGTTCTTCTCTGTGGTCGTTTTCCTTCTCCCACACATAGGACTGCATCCATGAAGGGTCACATTTAAAATGTACAGTAGGTTTTCTGGGCGCCTGGGTGGCTCAGTCAGTTGAGCATCTGACTTCTGCTCAGGTCATGATCTCATGGTTCATGAGTTCAAGCCACGCATTGGGCTCTGTGCTGACAGCTCAGAGCCTGGAACCTGCTTTGGATCTGGTATCTCCCTCTTTCTGCCTCTCTCACGCTCTGTCTGTCTGTCTCTCTCAAAAACATTAAAAATACATAAATAAAATGTACAGTAGATTTTAATCCTCAATTTGAGGGCATTTATCAGTGTGAGCTCCCAATTTTCATGGAGGAAGAATGTTGAGCCTTCTCTGGGGGCTTCAAAATTACCTTGAAATCCATCTTGTTAGAAGACATTATATGTAACTCTCTCCTAGCAGGTGACCCAGTCTGTCTTACACTAATCTGGCTGTTTTTCTTTTGTTCATCTTTTTCACTTTTTGTTATGAACAGATTGCCTTGTTTATAACTATGGGGTTTGACTCTAGGGTTAAATCTTATCAACACACACACACGTGGAGTAATGATCCAATTGTGTTGCACACAAGCATCTTATTCAGTATCAGTTTGTAATTTAAAAATATTAAAATCTAATTAGTTGATAAAATTTAATTCATTCAAATGACAATTTTATCTTAATTCTTAGAGTGTATTATAATGTAGGTCGTGAATACAAGAGTTCTCATCCAATTAAATAGCAGCGTTTAGGGTAATGAGAAAAAGGAGAAATTAAAACTTTGACTTGAGAAGCAATGGTTAAAATTCAGGTTAACTGAGTCCATAATTAATTGTAATAAAGCATTACAAAAAGGTCTTTGTCAGTATGTTTAGACATTTTCTCATTCACTCGGCATAAATGAAAAACTCTGACCCAGACCAACGCCTATTTTTATAAATAGTTTTACTGGTACACAGCCCTGTCCATGTGTTTGTCCATAGCGGTAAAGTACAGTGGTCGCGACCTTGACTGTCTGACCCCAAAGCCTAAAATGTTTGCTACCTGGCCCTGTAGCACAACTTGGCAGATCCGTGATTGAAAGGGTTATGCGATAGTTTATAAGCTTCAGTTTGAAGTAAAAGATTCAGTCTTTAGGAATAAGTATCAGAAAGGATTAACATCGAGGGAATGGTTGAAAAACAAATATCATTTTAAGACTTGCTTTCCATCTTCATCTTTTCCAAAAAGCTTTGACACTTTAAATCTTCATAAGCTATCTGCAAAAATGTTATTTTTGTTGAACCGGCCGAAGATACTTCTAGAATCAAGAGAGTAAAGTCACTGTGGCTTTGTAGTTTGTCAACCCTATAGGCCTGACCATAATTACAAATAATATCTTACATATTTGTCATGCTCTACTGTTCACAAATTATATCCACATGCCTTACAGCAAGTGATTTACAGGACGATGTGTTTCCATTTTAGAGGTCAAGATGAGCAAGGTTGTGTATAGGAGGTGGGTGTGGGGGGGAATAGGTTGTTAGTAAGCAAGGGTCACATGGTAAGTAGAAAAACAAAAACCAGATCTTTTATTAGTATATACTCAGTATTCTATTACAGTATTCTTCCTCTGCTTTCTCACAGTATAAATAGCATTTGCGCTGAGTCCAAAGTACTGCAGGGAAACTAATGGAGTTATTTTAGTAGTTGTCGAAACAGGAATGTTTGTCATTTAGTAAAGATGTATTCAATATCAATGCAAAGCAAATACAGAATTTTTGTCAAAGCATGTATGGTGAGAATGACCTCTAGATGGAGGCAAAGGCTACATTGTGAATTTACGTTCTTTGGCGTTTCCATCAACTTGAGATGGTTTGTGAAATAAGATTTTAAATTACATTTTTTAAGATGAACAATATAAAAGAAGAGAACACACACACACACACACACACACACACACAAGTCGAACTAATTGCCAGAAAAGAAGTGATGATCTTTTGGGGAAAAAAAGTGGTCAGGTGAACTTTGAATTTATGATATGTAGGACGATAAATATTTTAGACTTTAAAGAAAAAGACTTCAAATGGATTGTGAAAATCATAAGACTGTATGACAGATTATTTATAAGGAAAATATGCAGGCTTCGTGCAATGGTATTCATAAGTCTAGTTTTTTTGTTTTTTTTTTTTTCCTGTTTCTCCTTGCTCAGAGTAAGTTGGAGAGAAAGTGCTGAGAGAGCACTATACATGCCTCGAGATGTGCGTCACGTCAGTCTGATGCCGGTGTTCAGAAAATAGATGATTGATCCCACCACTCTAGATCAGTGACCATAGGTTCTTTTCTTTTGATCCCCGGACAAATGTTTCATTGTTCCATAAATCTCTGGCTGAGAAAGTCCAAACAGACCCAACAGATTTTTCTAAACATGTGATATGGGGTTTTTTTTTCTTTCTTTCTTTGTCAGTATAGAGAGTAGGGAAATTGAACTAGTATTTATGTGAATTTAAGCAAGGCAGCAAGGTCAATTTACTTCCAACATTCTTGTAGACAAGATATAGAAATGTGGGCAAGCCTCTGGGTTACCCATTTTGAGAGAAGGGGTTAAGCCAGAGTTATTCAACAGAATAACTGTTGGTAACATCATTGTTGCCATCATTGGCCTTTTACCTCTCTCTCTCTGTATATATATGTGTGTGTATAAGTGCTGGTGAGAATGTGGAGAAGTTGGAAGCTTTTTACCTGTGAAATGAATGAAAAATAGAGTAACTGTTATGGAAAACAGTATGGGAACTCCTCAGAAAATTATAAATAGGACTACCATATGATGCAGCAATCCCATTTCTGGGTATACATCCAAAAGAACTTAAATAAGGATCTCAAAGAAATAGCACTCTTATGTTCATTGCTGCATTGTTCACAATAGCCATGGTATGGAAACAATCTAAATGTCCAGCAGCACATGAATGGATGATCCCAGGCTTCCACATCCGTATCTTAGACATTAGGGTGTTCCGTAATTTTGTCAGTGGGTGAAGATATAATAAGGATGCCGTAAGAGTTGTGAGTAACGCAGAATCATGAGGAGTAGAGTGTATGATGGATGACAATAGCAATTCAAAAGATTTTCATGTTAAAAAAAAAAGATTTTCACATGTGTGAATGAATAGAGATAAAGGTGGGGGAGGGATGGAATGAGAAGTGTCAAAATTAAATTTAGGGAAAAACATGATAATTTGAATAAAGTGGGGACTTTAGCTAATAATAACATATTAATTATGGTACATTGTGAAAATTACATATCTTGTTTGACAGTATTGGTACAGTTGTGATAAATGTACTGTAGTAATTTAAGACATACACAGTAGAGAAAACCGAATATGGGTATACGGGAACTCTCTCTATTGTCTTTGCAACTTTTCTATAAATCTCAAGCTATTTTAAAATAAAATCTTATTGGGGCGCCTGGGTGGCTCAGTCGGTTAAGCGTCCAACTTCGGCTTAGGTCATGATTTCATGATTCGTGGGTTCGAGCCCCGCATCAGGCTCTGTGCTGACAGCTAGCTCAGAGCCTGGAGCCCGTTTCAGATTCTGTGTCTCCCTCTCTCTTTGACCCTCCCCTGTTCACACTGTCTCTCTCTCTCTCTCTCTCTTTCTCTCTCTCAGAAATAAATAAAACATTAAAAAAAATTTTTAAGAAAATAAAATAAAATAAAAGCTTATTGGGGTGCCAGGGTGGCTCAGTCTGACTTGGGTTCAGGTCATGATCTCGTGGTTTGTGAGTTCGAGTTCCACACTGGGCTCTGTGCTGACAGCTCAGAGCCTGGATCCTGATTCAGATTGTGTGTGTGTCTCTCTCTACTGCTTGCCTATTCACACACACACACACACACACTCTCTCTCTCTCAAAAATAAATAAACATTAAAATTTTTTTTAAATAAATAAAAGCTTATTTTTTTTTATACAGTGGCTTAAGGTTTTAAGTACAAATGATGCCCATAAGAGAAATGGGGAAATTGGGGGATGCAGCTGTGGAGAATTTTGCTCCACTTTCTGGAACTCCCTGGGAGGAATGATAAAACAGAATGACAGAGAGAATTTCAAAAGAACATGGTGCAGCCAGAAGTGACAATAGCAGTTTTACAGGAGAACTCATAAGTCCAGTAATCTTTTCCTACAAGCTTAGTCACTGGTGGGCACAGAGAGGTATGTGACATGCAGTGTGATTGTAGAATTTCTGAATAGTAATGCCTCCTAATCTGGTTAAGTTCTCAGATCACTTCTGTAGGTTGATTTAGTCATCATTATTTCTGCTGTTGCAGATTTGGTTGATTATGTAGAAACTGAAAATTAAGAGGTCAAAAATGTCATAACGGAAAAGTGACCATTTTATTGTTTGTCAGAAGTTGTGCGAATTGTGATCTTTTGTGTTCAGGAATAGTCTTACTATTCCAAATTAAGAAAATTGTTCATTTAAAAATTTTTTAATTTTTTTTTTTTCTGAGAGAGAGAGAGAGAGAGAAACAGCATGAGCAGGGAAGGGTCAGAGAAAGAGGGAAATACAGAATCCAAAACAGGCTCCAGACTCTGAGCTGGCTGTCAGCACAGAGCTCGATGCCGGGCTCGAACCCATGAACTGTGAGATCATGACCTAAGCAGAAGTCGGACGCTTAACCAACTGAGCCACCCAGGTGCCCCTAAAATTTTTTAAAAAATATTTATTCACTTTTGAGAGACAGAGACAGAGTGTGAATGGGGGAGGGGCAGAGAGAGAGGGAGACATAGAATCTGAAGCAGGCTCCAGACTACGAGCTGTCAGCACAGAGCCTGACGCTCAAACTCATGCACTGCAAGATCTTGACCTGAGCCAAAGTCAGACGCCCAACCGACTGAGCCACCCTGGTGCCCCTGTTCCGTTCATTTTTGTACTTGAAAGTTATGCTTATCCACAGAAATGATCAAGGTAAATATGCCAAATTACAGCTTTCATTTCAGTTATGACAGTGCAAGTAAACATTAATACCTACTCTTGATTTAGGTAAATGAATATTTTGTCTTGGACAGAAACACTCTGAAATACTCTGAAGACTTTGCACAGACAGAAACACTCTTAATATAAAAAGTAATATGTCCCCAGATTTTGGAGTGAGCAAATTGCTGAACAAATATTGCACCCAACTTATTTCAAATAATTATTGATGTAACTTTCATATTCTCAGCGGAAAAAAAAAAAGTAAGCAATTCACAGGAGGCCATATTCTAGTATGCAGTATTTCCAACGAAGGATTGAAGGTCATGTGGAATTTGGGAGGGGAAGGCGTCTTCATGGGGCACCTAGGTGGCTCAGTTGGTTGAGCGTTCAACTCTTGATTTTGGCTCAGATCATGATCTCACAGTTTTTGACATTGAGCCCCACGTCACCCTTTATGCTGACAGTTCAGAGCCTGCTTGGGATTCTCTCTCTCCTCTCTCTCTACCCCTCTTCTGTTTACACTCTCTTTCTCTCTCTCAAAATAAATAAATAAAATTTTTAAAAATATGAAGAAAAAGAAAAGCAGAGGCACCTGGGTGGCTCAGTGGGTTAAGTATCTGACTCTTGATTTCAGCTCAGGTCATGATCTCCAGCCTCATGTTAATGTCAAGTATTTATTATTTTTAGGGCCCTTGTATCTAAATTAATACTTTTATCAAATATCAATGAATGCTTTAGAGATATTTTTAAAATGTTTATTTGGTGGTATTTGATTAGAAGTTCACACACTATCCACTGTTTTTCTGGGTTTTTTGTTTTTGTTTTTTTTTTGTTTTGTTTTTTTACAAATAGTTTATTGTCAGGTTGGTTCTCCACTGTTTTTATCCTTTTCAGGTATGCAGTCTTGTGTGGCTATGTGTCTGAGTTTGAGGGCTTACAAAATAAAATCAACTATGGACATCGGTTCAAGGTATTTCTTGATATTAAAAATATTTTAATGTAGCTATATGTTCCATTAAAATGTATGAATCAAATTATTCGACAAATTATCTCTCAGGTGCCTCAGTCAGTTAAGTGTCCAACTCGATTTTGGCTCTGGTCATGGTCTCATGGTCATGGAATGGAGCCCCATGACCGGCTCCACACTGGAGCCTGTCAAATTCTTTCTCTCCCTCTATGCCTCCCCTGCTCATGCATGCGCGCTCTCTCTCTCTCTTTCTCTCTCAAAAAAAAGTTATAAAACAAACCCAAATTAATCTCAATCTCAAGGAATTTATCTTTTTAATTTTTATTTTATTTTTAAGTGTTTATATATTTATTTTGAGAGAAAGAAAGCATGTGCGAGAAAGGGAAAGGGACAGAACTAGAGGGAGAGAGAGAATCCCAAGCAGGCTCCACACTGCCAGCACAGAGCCCAATGCAGGGCTCAGTCCCACAAACCACAAGATCATGACCTGAGTCAAAATCAAGGGTCATATGCTTAACTCACTGAGCCACTCAGGTGCCCCTATCTTTTTTTCTTTAAATGAAGTGACACCCTATGAATAGTACCATGCCAAAAAAAATGAAACTATTTGGGTGATAGAAGATTATTATTCTAGATCTCGAAAGAACTCATTATAGTAGATGAGTATTATTTTTTCAAAGAAAGAATAAGTCTTTTGGTTATGAGCTCACCAACATCATAAACATGATTGGGACTAATTAGTTAACATTACTTGCATATTGATTTGGTGGGAGGACTAGAATCCAATCTAGGACTTAAACTTACCAGGATAAATGAATAAGATAAGTAATATACGTGTAAATCATTTATAATGTGTCTGTAGCTTTGATAGCTCAATAAATGAGCAAAGAAGTTTCTTCTTTGTTTTCCAGCTCCCTAACCCATTTTAATTATGTCAGGGGAATAGTTCCACCACCTAGTTCTGGTATTCTTTCTTCCATTGTATCCTAATCACTTGATATTTGTAAGCATGCTTCTAAATCAGTATTAGCTAGGCAAGTCATGGACAGACAGAAGTGTCACTTGGATGTTTCCTCCTTTTTATAGCGACATTTGGCTTTAAATTATCCATCGCTTCATTAAATCATCACCACAGTCTGGTCCTAGTTGTGAGCAATCATTTCTGATAATTGAATTATTGGTAAGACTTCTTATATTAATGATAGGGATTGAGGAGGGGGACCAAACAACACAGTAAAGCCCCTTTGAATTTAGGCACAGTCGCATTCAACACCACCTGAACCCTGAGAGATGGTATTTGTTTTGGATTTTCTTTTAGGAGCATCTGGATAAAGCAATCCAGTTTTTACCTGAAGAACCTTTTTTGTATTACCTCAAAGGAAGATACTGTTATACTGTAAGTTAAATGTTTTTATCCATAATTATTTCAATATGCTTGGATTACATGATATATTTTTAGTGACTTATTCTTTCTTTAATTGTCTTACCTGGTGCCTACTGTAGGGAAAATGATAAAATCAGCACATATTTTATGAATTTATGGTTGATTGATTTATATCCTATGTTACATACGGCATATGATTTTATATATATCTGTACTTTTCTACTTACCGCCTCTCCATTTCCCCTCACAACAACCACACTGCCCCCTCTGCACTCTCTCAGTTGATGATCAACCACCTATGTGCATGTGCCCTGTGTTGGTGTACTACTCTTTGTTTTGTGAGAGGACTTTTTCGTTTAACAGAGTGTATTGAGCATTTATGTGCCCACTGTTCTTGTCTTCAAAGAACTGAAGTTAGATAAGGACATGAAATATATAGAAATAAATAAAGGCAGCTGGTGAAGGCTAAGACCCAGTGTATTAGTTTATAGAAAATTAACATAATGTGAAAATATATCTTAAGAGATGCATGAAAAGTTATGCTTATGAGAAATGCTATTTCTGAATGAAAGATTTATATAAGCAAAGGAGGAGGCTTGCTAGTTGAGGTTTGAGGATTAGGAATGGAGAAGGAAGCTCTTTTATTGAACACCTGCTATGTATCAAATGTGCATCTTATGCTTTATATTTCTTACCTCCTTTAATTCTTAAAACAGCCCTGTAAGCAGTTTTTATTATGCCAGTTTTTGATATTAAGAATCTGAGTCTTCAAGAAGGTAGAAAACTCCTAAGGCTTAAAAATTATTGACCCAACCTCACATGAGTCTGGGACTTGAATGTACATTATTTGTTTAGGCTTAAGAAACCCAAAAAGAGGGGCACCTTGGTGGCTCAGTCAGTTGAGTATCTGACTTCAGCTCAGGTCATGATCTCATGGTTTGTGGGTTCGAGCCCCATGTCAGGCTCTGTGCTGACAGCTCAAAGCCTCGAACCTGCTTTGGATTCTGTGTCTCCTTTCTTAGCAGCCTGGATAAAATCTTAAAACCATAATAAGTGAAAAAAATAAGTCATAGGAAATAAACAACATGATATCATTTTTGAAGTAAAAAAAGTGAAAATAAACATAGCAATAAGTAACATTATGTAGGAAAGCGAGGGAATAATTCTGTTTGATAGACATTAACGGCTACTAGAAACCTAGAAGATGGTACTGGGAAGGAAAGCACTTGATGGGGTTGAGAGAGCATCAGTACCCTCTGAAGTATTCATTTCTAAACCCTTTTAATCTTTTATGATAAGCCTCTAATATTCATATTTGGGAAAAATGAAAAGTTTTTAAAAGGACGCAAAAAATACTATGCATCCCCTGTAGAAGAGGACTGATGCACACAACTTGCAAGCACTGTGCCCCTGCCCACATGCAGAGTGGCCAGCTGTCCCATCTTGGCAGTGGCTGCACATCACCTGTGGAAAAGAACCAGCCTCACCTGTTAAGGTGCACACCCAGCCCACTATGTTCAAGAGCAGGAGATATATCTGACTTTCCTAACGCAGAGAAACAGACATGGAGAGTTCGGCAAAATGAGGAGACAGAGGAATATGTCCCAAATGAAAGAACAGGACAAAAATCACAGCAAGAGACCCAAGGGAAACATAGATAAGTAATATGCCTGATAGAGAATTTAAAGTATTGATCATAAAGCTACTCACTGCACTTGAGAAAAGAGTGGAGGACATCAGCAACACAGAAATAATAAAGAACCAGTCAGAGATGAAGACTCAATAATTGAAATAACTGAAATAAAAAATTGAAAATTGCATAAATAGCAGGCTAGAAGAAGCAAAAGGATGAATCATTGATCAGGAGGACAGAGTAATGGAAAGTAATCAAGCTGAGCAAGTGAGAGAAAAGAAATTATGCAAAATGAGCATAGACTTAGGGAACTCAGTGACTCCATGAAATATAATATCATTCTAGGGATCCCAGAAGAAGAACAAGAGAAAAAAGGGGGCAGAATATTTGAAGAAATAATAGCTGAAAATTTCTTGAATTTGGAGAAGGAAACAGAAATTTAGATCCAGGAGGCATCGAGATCCCCCAACAAAATCAACCCAAGGAGGTCCACACCAAGACATATAGTAATTAAAATGGCAAAAAGCAGTGATAAAGAACTTTAAAAGCAGTAAGAGAAAATAAAACAGTTACCTACAAGGGAAACCCCATAAGGCTAGAGGTAGATTTTTCAACAGAAACTTTGCTGGCCAGAAAGGAGTGGCATGATGTATTCAAAGTGCTGAAAAGAAAAAAATCTACAGCCAAGAATGCCCTATCCAGCAAGACTATCATTTGGAATGGAAGGAAGGATAAAGAGTTTCCCAGACAAACAAAAGTTAAAGGAGTTCATGACCACTAAACCAGCCCTACAAGAAATGTTAAAGGGGACTCTGCAAGTGGAAAAGAAAGGCCATCAATAAGAGTAAGAAAGGTAGAAAGCACAAAAGCAATAAAAGTACATATATCTGTTAAAATCAGTCAAGGGACTCACTAAATAAAAAGAAATAAAGTATGACACCATATACCTAAAACTTGGAGGAATAAAGAATGGGTTCAAACTTAAGCAACCATCAACTTAAGATAGACTACTATATGCAGAAGAGGTTATATACAAACTGAATGGTAACCAGAAATAACAAAAAAAAAGTAATAAATGTGCAAAAAATAAAAATAAAGGAATCCAAGTATATCACTAAAGAAAGCCAACTTATGGTTAGAGAAGAGAGCAAGGGAAGAAAAAAGCAGAGAAGACCCACAAAAACAAACACAAAACAAATAACAAAATGGGAATATATACTTATCAGTAATTACTTTGAATGTAAATGGGCTACATGTCCCATCTGTCACCTGACATTGGGTGACAGAACAGATTAAAAAAACAAGACCCATCTATATGCTGCCTACAAGAAACTCACTTCAGACCTAAAGACACACGCAGATTGAAAGTGAGAGGATGGAGAAACATTTATCATGCAAATTGACGTGAAAAGAAAACCAGGGTAGAAACACTTATATCAGACAAAATTGACTTTTTAAAAATTAGTTTTTTTAATATTTATTTATTTTGAGAGAGAGAGAGAGAACCCAAGCAGGTTTTGCACTTTCAGTGCAGAGCCTGATGTTGGGCTTGGTCCCATGAACCATAAGAACATGACTTGAGCCAAAATCAAGAGTCAGTTGCTCAATCCACTCAGCTACCCAGGTGTTCCGAGACAAAATTGACTTTAAAACAAAGGCTGTAATAAGAAACAAAAAAGACACTATATAATCACTAAGGGATGTGTCCAACAAGAAGATATAACAATTATAAATACTTATGTACCCAACATGAAAGCACCCCAATATATAAAACAGTAACAAATATAAAAGCACCAATAGATAGTAATACAATAATAGTAGAGGATTTTAACACCCCATTTACATCAATAGACAGATCATATAAACAAAAAATCAATAAGGAACAGTGTCTCCGAATGACACATTGGACCAGATGGATCCAAGAGATATATTCAGAATATTCCATCCTAAACAACACAATACACATTTTTTTTTCAAATGCCCATGGAACATTCTCCAGAATAGATCACATGTGAGGCCACAAAACAAGTCTCAACAAATTCAAAAAGACTGAAGTCATGCCATGCATCTTTTCTGACCACTATGCTATGAGACTAGAAATCAACTACAAGAAAAAAAATCTGGGAAAAACACAAATACCTGGAGGTTAAATAACATGCTACTAAACAATGAATGAGTCAACCAAGAGATCAAAGAGGAAATAAAAAATACATGGAGGCAAATGAAAATAAAAATACAATAATCCAAAATCTTTGGAGTCCAGCAAAAGTAGTTTTAAGGGGGAAGTTTATAGCAATACAGGCCTACCTCAAGAAGCAAGAAAAATCTCAAACAACCTAATCTGATACCTAGAAGAGTATTTCTAGTCAGCTAGAAAAAGAAGAAACAAAACCCAAATCCAGCAGAAAGAAGGAAATAATAAAGATTAGAGAAGAAATAAAGATACAGAAAAGGAAGGGAAGGAAGGAAGGAGGGAGGGAGGGAGAGAGGGAGGGAAGAAAGGAAGGAGGGAAGGAAGGAAGGAATGAAGGAAGGAAGGAAGGAAGGACGGACGGACGGACGGACATATCAGTGAAACTGGAGCTGGTTCTTTAAAGAGATCAACAAAATTGATAAACCTCTAGCCAGATTCACCCCCCAAAAAAGGGGGGTAGGACTCAAATAGAAACAAAAGAGAAATAACTGACGCCACAAAAATATGAAGGATTATAAGATAATATTATAAAAAATTATATCCCAACAAACTGGACAACCTAGAAGAGATGGATAAAATCCTAAAAACATATAACCTAGCAAAGCTGAAACAGGAAGAAATGGATTTGAACAGATTGATTACCAGCAGTGAAATTGGATCAGTAATTTTAAAGCTCCCAACAATTAAGGTCCAGATGGTTTTGCAGGTGAATTCTACCATATATTTAAAGAACAGTTAATAGCTATTCTTCTCAAACTTTTCTTAAAAATAAAAGAGGAAGGAAAGCTTCCAAATTCATTCTAATAGGCCAGCATAACCTGATTCCAAAACCAGATAAAGACACAGTACAAAAAAGAATGACAGGCCAATATCTCAGATGAACATCGATGCAAAAATCCTCAACAAAATAATAGCAAGCCAAATCTAACAATATATTGAAAAAATCATTCACCATGATCAAGTGGGATTTATTTCTGGGATGCAAGAGTGGTTCATTGTTTGCAAATCAATCAATGTGATACATCATATTATTAAGAGAAAGGATAAAAACCATATGAGCATTTCAATAGATGCAGAAAAAGCATTTGACAGAGTAATCCATTTATGATAAATATGGTCAACGAAGTTAGTTTAGAGGAAACATACTTCAACATAATAAAGGCCTTATATGAAAAACAGCTGAGAGCTTTTCCCCTAACATCAGGAACAATGCAAAGATGTCCACTCAAACTACTTTTATTTAACATAGTACTGGAATTCCTAGCCACAGCAATCAGACAGAAAAACAAAAGGAATAAAAGGCACTCAAATTGGTAAGGAAGAAGTAAAACTTCCACTACTTGCAGTTGTGATGAATCCATATAGAAAATATAAAGACTTCATCAAAAAACTACTAGAACTGGTAAATGAATTCAGTCAGGTTACAGGATAAGAAATCCCCATGTACAGAGATCTGTTGCATTTCTAAAAGCAGCAGAAAGAAGTTAAGAAAACAAACCCATTTACTATTGCATCAAAAATAATAAAATGCCTAGGAATAAACTTAAAGAGGTGAGAGACCTGTACTCAGAAAACTATAAAACATTAATGAAAAAAATTGAAGACAATGCAAAGAAATGAGAAGACATTCCATAGTCATGTATTAGAAGAAAAATATTGTCAAAATGTCTATACTACCCAAAGCAATCTATGGATTTGATGCAATCCCTATCAAAATACCAACAGCATTTTTCACAGAACTAGAACAAGCATATCCTAAAATTTGTATGAAACCACAGAAGACCCTGATTAGCCAAAGGAATCTTGAAAAAGAAAAAGAAAACTGGCAGTATCACAATTCCAGACCTCAAGTTATATTACAAAGCTGTAGCAATCAAAACAGTATGGTACCAGCACAAAAATGGACACGTAATCAATAGAACAGAAGAGAAAGCCCAGAAGTAAACCCACAATTACATGGTTAACGAATCTTCAATGAAAGAAACAAGAATATGAAATGGGGGAAAAGACAGTCTCTCCAACAAATGGTGTTGAGAAAACTGGACAGCAACATGAAACCGGACCACTCTCTTTCACCATTCACAAACTCAAAATGGATTAAAGATCTAAATGTGAGCCCTGAAACCATAAAAATCCTAGAAGACAGCATAGACAGTGATTTCTCTGATACTGGCCATAACATCTTTCTAGATGTGTCTCCTGAGGCAAGGGAAACAGAAGCAAAAATAAAATGTTAGGACTACCTCAAAGTAAAAATTTTCTGCACAGCAAAGGAAACAACCAACAAAACTAAAAGACAACCTGCTGAATGGGAGAAGATGTGTGCGAATGACATATCTGATAAAGGGTTAGTATCCAAAATATATAAAGAACATATACAACTCAATACCCAAAAAACAAATAATCCCATTAAAAATGAGAAGACATGGACAGATATTTTTCCAAAGAAGATATATAGATAGACAACAGACACATGAAAAAGTGTTCAACATCACTCATCATCAGGGAAATGCAAATGAAAACCACAGTGAGATATCATGTCACATCTATATAACAAGTACTGGTGAGGATGTAGAGAAATAGGAACCCTTATGCACTGTTGGTGGGAATGCAAACTACTGCAGACACTGTGGAAGGTAGTATGGAGTTTCCTTGAAAAATTAAAAATAGAACTACCGTATGATCCAGTAATCACACTACGGGTATTTACCAAAGGATACAAAAATATTAATTCAGAGGGATGCATGCACCCCTATGTTTACTGCACCCTGTTTACAATAGCCAAATTATAGAAGCAACTGAAGTATCCATTGATACATGAATAGATAAAGAAGAAGTGGTATTTATACACAATGGAATATTATTCAGCCATAAAAAAGAGTGGAATCTTGCCATTCACAACATGATGGTACTAGCGGGTTTAACACTAAGTGAAATAAGTTAGAAAAGGACAAATATTTTATGACTTCACTCATATGTGGAATTCAAGAAACAAAACAAACAAGGCAAATAAAAAAAGAGACAAAGCAAAAAACACTTGACTAAGGGAACAGTTGGTTACCAGAAGGGAGGTGGTGGGTGGATGGGGGAAGTAGGTAAAGGGGATTAAGAGTACACTTATTTCCAGGCAGCTGGGTGGCTCAGTCGGTTAAGCGTCTGACTTCGGCTCAGGTCATGATCTCACGCTTTGTGGGTTCGAGCCCCGCATCAGGCTCTGTGCTGACAGCTCAGAGCCTGGAGCCTGCTTCAGATTCTGTGTCTCCCTCTCTCTCTGCCCCTCCCCTGCTCATGCTGTCTCTCTCTCTCTCAGAAATAAATTAAACATTAAAAATTAAAAAAAAAAAAAGAGTACACTTATTTTGTAGAGCACTGAATAATATATGAAAGTGTTGAATCACTATATTGTACACCAGAGGCTAATGTAACACTGTCTGTAAACTGTAATTAAAATAAAATGATGGGAGAAGGAAGCAACAAATAAATGATAATAGGACATTTAATTTTGGTGGTTATTGGTTAAAAACATTTTCTCCTGGATTATAAATATGTATACTGGGATGTCACTCTACACTCCGCCTGGGTCGAGGATCCTTGTTCTGTTTACATTTCTGTGATGCTGTGTCCTGGGTCAGGTTGGCAGCAGGGAGTAGGCAGGAAGAAAGAAATGGCGGGGTCTGGTAGCTCCTATACTCCATGCAAAGAAATACTTTATGGCCGTCTCAGAATCTTGAATCACATGAACAAATGGGATCAGCATTATTCCCCATCCCCACGCCTTACTCTCACTGAACACAAATCTCATCATGAGTATTTCAAATTGGTTTGGTAACCAGTACTTTTAGAGCTCATAGTTTGTTAGACTTATAAAAAAGGGAAGGTACAATATTAATATCACAAAAGTGATCTCTGTCATATATGTTATTTAGGAGTATGTTCATATTTATATATATTATATATATATACATACCTACACACACACACACACGTAACTGAAGAGAGACTCTAATTCAAAAAGTAAACAACTCTCTAAGAATGATGTTGCTCCGTATTTGCAGGTCTCGAAACTGAGCTGGATTGAGAAAAAAATGGCTGCTACTCTGTTTGGAAAAATGCCATCCTCAACTGTAGAAGAAGCTTTGCAAAATTTCCTCAAGGTATAGTTTGTCTATCCATTATGTTAGTATTGAACTGCCTATGACCTGCACTAGTCCCCCCTACCCTTCTTCATGTAGATCTCCACCAGAACCCCGGGATGGAGTCCTAATTTAAGCATGTCCAAACTGCTTCCCAGAGCAGCTAGGTATGCCCTAGGTCTTAGGCACACAGCCCTTACAACCAAATCCAAGAGCAACTCTCCAGGTCGTGTAAGTATGTGCAAAAAAAGCATTCATGCCCTCATTGTTAGACTTGATCCCAAATACTCGTAATGAGCCTAATATAGAACCAGTTTAATCTTAAAGAACTAAAAGATGCCAAAAGGGAAGTTATTTCAAAAGCCATTCTACAAGTTGAAGACAGTTCTCTAGAACATTCTTAGGGTAGCAGACCAAACCAGTATTTTCATTCCTGTCTTAAAATGTATAATTGCTATGCTAATAAAATTCTAAACAGTTCTATATATGTGTGCATAAAATCGACTTCCTTGTAGGCTAATCCCTTTATCTTTCTCTGGAACGAATTATAGAATCTTATAGAGACTAACATGTTTTATCTTTCCTCATCTACCTATTTCAGATTTGTAACAATATAGACACAATCAGACTCTGTATCTGTTGTCCATTTTGTACCTTCTCATATTTTTTTTGTTGTATCTTAGGGATCAGTTTTGTAGAACTGAGAGGGAATTTGGAGAACACATTCTAAGATCAAAATAGCTTTCATCGTACTTTCCATTTATGAATGAATGCTTAGTGCCTACCTACTATGCTTTGTGGAAAAAAATAAGTATTCTGAGCTTATGTACAAGAACACTCGTGGAAAAGATTACAGGGAATAAAAGTACAAGGGCTAGACATTTCTTATTTTTTATTTCACGTGATCTTTTTTGTTTTATGAAAAGGAAATCAAGGGGTGCTAGGTGGCTCAGTCAGTTGAGCATCCAACTCTTGATTCTGGCTCAGGTCGTGATCCCAGGATCATGGGATTGAGCCCCACAACGGGCTCTACACTGAGCATGGAGCCCTCTTAAGATTCTCATTCATTCTCTCTCTCTCTCTCTCTCTCTCTCTCTCTCTCTCTCTCCCCCCTTCTCCCTTACCTGTGGTCTCTCTCTCTCTCAAATAAAATTTAAATTAAATTAAAACTAAAAAAAAAAGGAAATCAAGACCTCAGGAACTTAATTTTTTCTAGCATCACGCAATGGCAGACCAAAGACATGAATGTAGTTTAAAACTGTATCCTTATTTCCTCACGTTTTATCTACCACTGATAATTAGTTATTTCATTTTAAACTCTGTAAGATTATAGATCTTCAAAGGGGCATCTGAGTAGCTTAGTTGGTCACCCGTCCACCTCTTGATTTCTGCTCAGGTCATGATCTCAGAGTAGTGGGATCAAGCCCCTAGTTTTGATCCGTGCTGTATGTAGAGCCTGCTTAGGATTCTCTCTCTTCCTCTCTCTCTGCCTCTTTCTTTCTCTCAAAATAATAAATAAACATTTTAAAAAAGAATATAGATCATGGGTATATTTAAGATAAAGGGTTCATAGAAGGTGCTAAGCTAATTAGGAAAAATGTTGTTTGGACTTGAAACACATTCTTCATAGTAGCAGTTATAAATGGGGGCTCAGATATTCAGGACATTGCCCAAAAATTCTTAAGGTGCTAATGTACCTGAAATATTACACAGATAAAATCAAAAGTGATCAGAGGCCCAGTGATGTAGAGGTAAGGATTGCAACCTCTGGAACCAGACCCCCTGGTTGAATCTCTGCTCTGCTGCTTACCGGCTGATTAACGTTGGACGAGTTTCTTAACCTTTCTCTCAAGTTAATCAATTACATGGAGATGATAGGACCTGACTCATAGTGTTGTTCTGAAGATTAAAGAAGTTAATACAAGTAAATTGCTTAGAGATTTCCTAGCTCCTAGGAAGTGCTTCATATCAGCTCAGAGAATTTTAATGTCATTAAAATGTAAACACCTTGGCAAACCATCTTGGGGACCTCCCCATTCCGTCATGACCGACATTCTGTCTGAAAAATGGTGGTGTTTGTTTAGAGACTGAGAAGGCATCAGGAACAACCCCCCCCCCCCACGCCTCCCTGTATCAACTGCAACATCTGAGGATATGGAGGAGCCCAAAGTGCTAAGGGCAAAGGCCAAGGTGGGGAAGTGAGAAATCTGGGTGGTGAGGGGAGAGAAGGAACTTGGATCCCACGTCCTAGGAGAGTCTGCAACCTCTGGTCCCAGCAAGAGGTCATGCTTTTGGACCCTGGACTGTAGGACTTGTGTCCCCAGCTCTGTCCCTCCAAAGAGGGCTCACAGGGGCTAGGAATGTGTCCCCAGACCATCCAGCTCAGTTCTGTAGAGATCTAGAGCGTTGGCTTTAGAATCAGACAGTTTGAGATCTGAGCCTTTCCCTGTCTGTGTGACTTGACCATGTTTCCCTCTTTCTTCTAATCTTAAATTCTTCATCTGTAAAGCAGATGAATATCTACTTTATATGATTTGTGTGAAAATTCATAAACTAATACATGTAATTTTCTTGGCCCAGGATCTAGCCCATTAACTACTCTAACTACAAGTAAGTAAATAACTTTGCTTTTTTAAAATTATTTTGCTCTTCTAACTGATGAAATCTGATCCTCTACAGCATCACAGCATCCAGGGAGGTGGTTTTAGACCAGGAGCCATCTGTGAATCCTGTGTGGGAATTCTTTCCAACTATAGCATGCCTCCCACCTCATCCAAAATTCTGGCATGATTCCCTCAGACAGTGGTTCTCAACCTTGGCTATACATTAGAATCATCTGGAGAGCTTTAAAAAATGCCAGCCTGGGGGTGCCTGAGGGGCTCAGTCAGGCGAGATTACAGCTTTTGATTTCAGCCCAGATCATGATTTCACTGTTCACGACTCACGTGGAGTCCATGCTGTCAGCACAGAGCCTGCTTGAGATTCTCTCTCTCCCTCTCTCTCTCTGCCCCTCCCCAACTTGCACTCTCTTTCTCTCTCTCTCTCTCTCAAATAATAAATGGGTGAACTTTGAAAAAAAAATGCGAGCCCAGACCATGACCCAGATTAATTATTTCAGAATCTTTGAATATATTAAGGTATAGGTTATATTCAATGAAATGCATCCATTTCAAGTGTACAGTTCATTGAAGCTTGACAAATTTATTTACTCACGTAACCACCACCATTTTAAGATTTAGAACATTTCTATCATTCTCAAAATTTCTCTTTGCCCTTTTGCTGTCAATTTCCCTCACCCCCTGCCCTAGGCAACCACTGATCTATTTTTCTGGGGTTTTTTTTAGCCTATTCTAAACTTTTATACACATGAAATCATAGAGCTGTACTTTGTGTGTATCTGGCTTCCTTTGCTCAGCATAATGTTTTGAGCTTCGTTCATTTCATTGGTGTATCTGTAGTTCCTTTTTACTGCCTTGTAATATTCTATTTTGTGGAGGTATACCACAGGCTGCTTATGCATTTGCCTATTCATGGACATTTGAGCTGTGTCCAGTTTGGGGCTATTATGAATAAAGCTTCAGTGAACATTCATATGCAACTTTTGTGTAGACATGTTTTAAATTTTCTTTGGGAAGTACCTGGGGATGGATTATTGGGTCATACGGAAAGTGTTTTCAAAGCTCGATCCATGTTTTTAAAGCTCTCAAAACTCTCCCTGTGCAGCCCATTGTGTGGTTGAGGGCCTGGAATGAGGGCTGGGGTGTGGGTAGTAGATAACAGGGGTGGCAGTGTTGGGGGATAAATGGACAGCCTTGATCTCATGCACTCTTTGCAACATATGATCTCTGGATCTCTCTTAGTGGTTTTACCACCTGCAGAGCCACCTTCTATGTCCTGATATGATGGAGGGCTGCTGCTTGAGTTTATGAGATGTTTTTAAAACAATGCTAGTTTATTCAGTAATGTTTATCAAGCACATACCTGGTACCATCGTGGCAAATGTAGGGAAGGCAGAAATGACCAACACAGCTCCTGTCTTCAGGGAACTGTACAGCCAAGACCAAGTAAACAACTACAATAGTCTCTGCCAGATAGGGTGTTCTAAGAGCCTAGCTAGGAACTACTCCTTAACTAGAACATTCTACTGAGCAACACTACCTTCCTTGTTATTTATTTAGGTGAGCTCTTTGGTTAAACATTAGAATCTGCTCCATTTAAGGAAGTTGGTGTTGTTAGTAGCCTATTTTCCTTTGGCTGCTGCTGCTTCTTTTTCTTCTTTTTTTTTAACCATGAGCACAAAAAGAGAGAGAGATGTTCTGATTTATAACCAGTATGGTTAATTAAACTTAAGTGCTAAGGTATATATGCAGGATTAAAATGCCAATATTAAGGAAATAAGCAATCGCTGTCAAGATAACATCAGCATTTTTCACAGAGCTAAAACAAGCAATCTTAAAATTTGTATGGAACCAGAAAAGACCCTGAATAGCTAAAGGAATCTTGAAAAAGAAAACCAAAGCTGAAAGCATCACAATTCCGGACTTCAAGCTGTATTACAAAGCTGTAGTCATCAAGACAGTATGGTACTGGCACAAAAACATACACTCAGATCAATGGAACAGAATAGAAAACCCAGAAATGGACCCAAAAACGGATGGCCAACTCATCTTTGACAAAGCAGGAAAGACTATCCAATGGAATAAAGACAGTCTCTTCAGCAAATGGTACTGGGAAAACTGGACAGCGACATGCAGAAAAATGAACCTGGACCACTTTCTTACACCATACACAAAATGCACTCAAAATGGATGAAAGACCTAAAAGTAAGACAGGAAGCCATCAAAATCCTAGAGGAGAAAACAGGCAAAAACCTCTTTGACCTCAGCAACAGCAACTTCTGACTCAATACTTCTCCGGAGGCAAGGGAAACAAATGCAAAAATGGACTATTGGGACCTCATCAAAATAAAAACTTCTACACAGTGAAGGAAACATTCAGCAAAACTAAAAGACAACTAATGGAATGGGAGAAGATATTTGCAAACGACACATCAGATCAAGGGTTAGTATCCAAAATCTATAAAGAACTTATCAAATTCAACACCCAAAAACCAAATAATCCAGTGAAGGAAGGAGCAAAAGACATGAATAGACACTTCTCCAAAGAAGACATCCAGATGGCTGACAGACACATGAGGAAATGCTCAACATCACTCATCATCAGGGAAATACAAATCAAACCACAATGAGATACCACTTCACACCTGTCAGAATTGCTAACATTAACAGGTCAGGCAACAACAGATGTTGGCCAGGATGCAGGGAAAGAGGATCTCTTTTGCACTGCTTTTGGGAATGCAAACTGGTACAACCACTCTGGAAAACAGTATGAAAGTTACTCAAAAAATTAAGAATAGAGCTACCCTATGACCCAGCAATTGCACTACTAGGTATTTATCCAAGGGATACAGGTATGCTGTTTTGAAGGGGCACGGGTACCCCAGTGTTTGTAGCAGTGCTATCAACAGTAGTCAAAATATGGGAAGAGCCCAAATGTCCATCAACGGATGAATGGACCAAGAAGATGTGGTATGTATATATACAATGGAATATTACTCAGCAATCAAAAAGAATGAAATCTTGCCATTTGTGACTACGTGGATAGAACTAGAGAATATTATGCTAAGCAAAATTAGTCAGAGAAAGGCAAATATTGTATGACTTCACTCATATGAGGAATTTAATATACAAAACGGATGAACATAAGGGAAGGGAAGCAAAAATAATATAAAAACAGGAGAGGGGACAAAACATAAAAGACTCTTAAATGTAGAGAACAAACAGAGGGTTGCTGGAGGGGCTGTGGGAGGGGGGATGGCCTAAGTGGGTAAGGGGCATTAAGGAATCTACTCCTGGAATCATTGTTGCACTATATGCCAACTGACTTGGATATGAATTTAAATTAATTAAAAAAGAAATCAGCTGCTTATGCTCATATGTTGAAGCAAGTTTTCTGGACAGGTTTTGGACAGAGCTGGGCAACTACTGGACCTAGAAGAAGGTGCAGTTGAACAAAGGTTAATCAAATTCTTCCTTTTAGAGAGACTTAAGAAATGCACTTAGTAGACTTGAAGAGTTGAGATGGAAATAATCGGGCAAGAGAGAAGCAGCAGAACCAGAATCCATCCATACCCTGGGTGGCTCTCTAGGCTTTTCAAGGCTCTGGCTAGGACTGAACTTGACAGTGTCCTCTCATCTGTTAGCAGCCTTGCTGTCTCACCAGCAAGTTCTTGGCAGATCCACACACTATTCATCTCCTCGGTCCTAAAGAGTAAACACCCAGTCTAGCTCCCCAGCCCAAGACACTTTATTCTAGGATCCTTTCCTTTCAGATTTTGTAGCGAGTATATGCCCTTTACCAAAGATGTGAACTCCTCAGCACCCTAAGTCTTAGATCCATCCAATGGTATCCATCTTCAAAACACATGTATCCTTTGACTCAGCGATTCAACTTCCTTAAATCTCTTCTACAGACATAATCACACATGTACACAAGTATACAGGAGGAAGTATGTTCATTGATCATTATTAGTAACAGTGAAAAAAATGTCTAAATGTATAATGGAGAATGCTTAATTTAACTATGGCATATGTGTAATAGGAAATACCCCTCTTAGGAACAGTGAGGTAGGTCTGTGTACCTACCTCAAAAATATGTCTTTGATATGTTGTGGGGAAAAAAGTTGTGGACCAATGGTTAGAAAAGGTCCCATATTCATTTTTCTCAAAAGTGAATTTTTTGTTTTTTACTTGTGTATGGTTGATAAAAGTTCTGGTACTGTTGATAGTGGTTACTCCTGGGAGATGAGATTGAAATTGAAAATAAAATCAGAACAAAGAAACTTTCACTTTTAATTTTGGAAATGTTTGTATCACTTGTATCTTGTAGAACAAGCATATCTTTGTAAATTTTTTAAAGTAACCTTCTTGGGTCGCCTGGAGAAGGTTAAGCATCCAACTCTTGGTTTCAGCTCAGGTTGTGATCTCACAGTTCGTGGGTTCGAGCTCCATTTTGGGCTCTACGCTGACAGCAGTATCATCCTCGACTCGTCTTCCAAAATAGATTATGAATTGAATAGGACTTGTCCTGGGAGGATGTATAACCAATTGTCTCTGTCCTTAAAAAAAAAAAAAAAAAAAAAAAGATAAGTTATACAAAGGAATCCTGAAATCTTAAAGTATCTCATTGTTTCATAAGCTTTATAAGTGTAATAATAATAATCTCATTTTAATGGATAATCTCAAAAGCTGTATTTCCACCATCCTTGAACTGATCAAATGATTCAGATGTAACACAACCAACCTAAATTTTTAGCACAATTTGGTTAGTATTTGATTTATTGAAATATATCCTCTTTACGGGTTGTGATAATATTGCCCCATTTATTCTTTTTTTCTGTTCTCTCTTAAAATCAGGTTGAAGAACTACACCCTGGTTTTTCTAAGTCCAATTACCTGTTCTTGGCCAAGGTAAGGAAGACCGCTGTTTTAAGATCACTTTGAATCCATTACATAAAAACGGGATTCCCCTTCATATTGTCTACTTCTCATTTGTAGTGTTATATCGATCTTGAACAAATGGATGATGCCATGAAGTTTTGTGGCTTGGCAGTATTGCTTCCTTGTGTCACCAAAGAGGTAAGTCCTAACAGTGACAGCGAAGGCTGTTATTCTCACCAGTCCTTTTGCAGCTCCAGATATGAAGTTAGACACTCAGAGGCATCTGGATTTTTCTTCCATACCAAAACATTTTGGATTTAATTTAGATTTAACACGTACTGTGAAGTTTTTAGAATTGCTGTGGGTCACCCTTCACCAGCAGACTCCCTGTATCTTTAAGGGACACACAAATCAAGGGCTAGCGGTTAAAATATCCTGGTGCTTGTTAAGCACAGACCACAAGAGGAGGGCCCATCTTCAGTCTCCAGCTCACAGTAGGGTATGGTTTTCCTCTACCGTGAAGATTAAAAATCATGTATTAACATTTTCTTGGCCTCTGAACACCTCCCGTTAACGAAGAAGAAACTATCATGTTGCTTCTTGCCCTTCTCTTCGCTAATTCAGGATGCTGGATGTGCTCTGGTTTAGGAATTTCTGAGTTAACTACCCAGTGTGTGTTGCCCTGAGCCGTCTATTGGTATTGCAGGGACAAAAGGAAATGCATCCATGTGTTCCGGCTCCCTTCTCACACCGCCAAACATTGTCATCCTCAGAATCGCAGCTAGAAGGAATGCCGCAGAAATGAGCACCCTTTTCTTCTCTGTCAGAGCAATACTGGCTCCCATGTGTGTTGTGATCTCAAATACAAACGCGTGAGGCATGCGCACAGCCCTCTGGGAGCTCACAGCCTGGGAGAGAATATGAGTCATATATCCAAGTAACTGTAGCCTAGGGTGAAAAGCCTGAAGTGCTAAGAGAGGTACAAATAATTGGTTATGGAAACAGTGAAGAGGGAGAAACTATTTTCACCTGGAAAAGATCAGGTAGCATCCGAGGTAGGCTTTGTAATTGTATGCAACGTGGAGGTGAGGGGGCAGCGCATCGCAGGTGATGAACACAGGCACCGCGGTGGAAAAGCAGAGAGTTGTTTGCTTGGAGGACGAGGGGCAGGGTTGTTCAGTCCTGGGAAATAAGGAGGAAAAGGGGAAGCGGATAAGACCTGCCAGGAACTTCAGGGTTCCGGGATGCCTGCGTCCTTAAACAGGGCTACTCGGGCCTCACTGGGCCTTTCCAGTAACCGCCCGTGCAAGGTCCTAGATGGCTTATGTCTGGAATTTCCTACAGGGTTGAGGGTCCTTCTAACTCCGATCCCTCGCTTGGTTCTGCTGGTTAAAAGGAGGTGCACGGCAGCCTCGGCTCAGGGGCGGCCCTATCTCCAGAAGACACTCTGTGCAATTGTTTTGGCAGAAAACGGATTCTCTCCCTCTGGTTGCTTGCTCCACGGTGGTGGGGGGGACGCTATTATCTTTTCCGTCGCTCCGCAGTGATGTCAGTTCCAGTTACATGCAGTCGTTTAAAACTGAGGGTCTGTGCATTCTTTTTAGAATTTGAGATTAGAATACAGTATGTCGTGAGGTATAATACCTGGTTTGACATGCAAATATTTGTGCATGAAATATAACAAGGGCTAAATATTGATGTCTCCCCCTCCACCCCCCCCGCCCCCCGCCAAGGTTTGGTCTTTGTCCCCTAAGTCTCTCCTCCCCCTCCCCCTCCTCTTCTCTCTCCCCTTTCCTCTCCCCCTTCCCCCTCACCTTTCCTTCTTCCTGCCCCAGAAACTTATAGTCCATGGCTTCAGATGCCATTTACCTGCCAGGGATCCTCAGTTCGTATCTCTAGCCCTCCCTTCTGAGCTCTAAGACCTGATTATCCAACTTCCTACCTGACCTCTGTCCCTAGATGTGTCGAAGACACCTCAGACTTCCCTCGTCATTGGGCCTTTGGAGCTACTCTTCTCCATCTTCCCCTCTAGTATTTGGCATGTCCATCCATCGGTTGGGAATCCTCTCCCTCAGCCCCCAATCCAGACATCCATCCACTCCCCCAGGTCTCAGTCTTCCTCTTCTAAAGCATGCCTTGAGCTACCCAGCTGCCCTCTCATTCGACTGCTACCACCAAGCAGGAAACCACCCGAGTTCACCGGACCGACGACGTGCGAGCCTCCCACTGGTCTCTGGGTTTCTTTCTCCCGCCAAGCCGTTCTTGACTCTCAGTGGCATCCAGAGGAATAGACCGCGTAAACCTCCATATGACACTTCTTACTTGAAACCCTTTGCTTTGGGGATAAAGCCCTAAATGTTTAGCATGTCCTTCAAGGCTTGGATCTCTGTTGCCCTCTCTCCCCACCTCTACACTATGCCCTTCCCTGCCTCACACCCTGGGGACCTCTTCTTGCCTCTTCCTGAAACACTCCCTCCCAAGCCCTCCACTCCCTTCCCCTGCTTGATTCCTACTCACCCTTCAGGCCCCACCATAAATGTCATTTCTTTAGGAGAGACTTCCTTGCCACTCCCAGGCAAGAAAGTTCCTCGTACTTTTCCTTCACATCATCCAGAATGGTTGTGGTTGTACAACTGTTTGTGTGATTGTTCCAGGAAAGTCGCGGCCAGGTGTGTTTCATTCACCCCTCTACTCCCAGGCCAACGACCATGCCTGGCATGTAATAAGCACCCATAAGTACTGGTAGGAAAAATCAGAAGTCTCATACCGTGCAAATAAAAAGAATAATGCTAATAGTGTTAATAAATAGGACTGGTAATAAATGTAACTAAGAAAGCTGGGCATTGTGGGAATATTTAGGTAATGGGCAACATAGCATTAGTAAATATTTCCCACGTTACACATTTTCCCAATGATGTTTCCATTTGTATTTTCTAGGAGGTTTTGTTTTGTTTTGTCTTGTCTCAAGTAGTAATGTAATGTCAAGAATATCCTAGTATTTTTTTCAATTAGAAAATAGGCCGAGGAGAGTTATTTGTAGTCCCCATCTCTGTAAGTTTTTCCGGACTGAAATATACCCCATTAGTGATTTTGCTGACAAGTCTGTTCATTTCCAAAATGTCTAGCGGAGCCACTAATAACAGCGAAGATAACCCAGCCATCAGTGAATCCCCTGCCTGACATACTTCCTTCTTTTCTGTGGTGCTTGTAACCTCTTCCTGGCATTGGAGTCATTTGTGACGTCTCCTGTCCCTTCCACAGAGCTCTAAGCTCCTTACACTGCACCTGACATTGGGACCGTCAGCCCTTGGGCTCTAGGGCCCAGAGTCCTACATGTGAGCAACTTTACTTCCCCAGAACTTGAAACTGCAGTATTTTATTATTCATGTGGCCTTTGCTTGACGCTAGGAAGGTAATCTCGGGTCCTAGGAAACAGTCTACTTTGAAACCAAAAAAGGATCCCTGTGTGTAAGGCAGTGTGAGAATGCTTGATGAATGAAATCATGACCTGGCAGCCTGGGAGTCGTTTGCCTGGACAAAGCATCCGAGTTACTGACCTGGGGCAGGGCTGAGAAAGTTGGGTGCCGAGAGCGTTAAGTAATCTTTTGTTTTACAGCAAGAGATGTGCTAATCTGGTAAAGACAAAAACTGTTTTAAAATTGTCGTAACATTTTGAAGTGACATTAATTGCTCTTCTAAGACCAACTCTTGTAGGACAGTAAATAATCTATACCAGAAACAGTGTCAGGAAGAGAAGGACTCCAGGAGTGCTCAGAGGAAAAGGATGCGGCTTCCTGGCTAACAAGTTGTGTGGTTGGCTTTCAAGTTACCCATTGTTTCAAATCCTGGACTGTATTTCCATCCTGTTCCACAAATAGACAATCATCCCTCTCATCAGTAATCACTCTTAGTAATAAAATCCTAATCCTACTTTTAATTTTCTATTCATTAAGACCTCATATTTGATTTCTTTTAATTAAGAGATTGGTTTTTCAGTTAAGTTTATAAAATATAGTTAGTCCACAGATTATTCAGCCTGCCTTCCATCTAAGGGAATGCTATAGCTCAGAGTGAGGAGTGGGTCAGTTACCAAAACCCAGCAATAATTGCCCACAGCCTCATTTGTTAGAAATTCTTATTTGCCTGCCTATGTCTGGTTTGAACTTACTTCTTATAGATTAACTCCTCTATGCTATCTGGGCCTGGAGAATTCATTCTTCCTGGTACATTTGAAAAGAAATTAGGGGTGCTTGAGTGGCTCAGTTGGTTAAGCATCCAACTTTGGCTCAGGTCATGATCCTCAGGGTTCATGGGTTCAAGCCCCATATCAGGCTCACTGCTATCAGCATGGAGCCTGCTTCGGATCCTTTCTCCCTCTCTCTCTGCCTCTCCCCTGCTTGTGCTCTCTCTCTCTCAAAAATAAATATTTTTTTTAAAAAGGAAATTCATAAGGCCACTGAGGAAGGGACAGACTTTCCCACTCTCTGAGGAGACATTTTCCTGAGTTACAGGCAGGGATTTTTATTCTGTTTACAGCCCCCTATGTCTGCTCTTTGGGTTCTAACCTTTTATTCATTGGCAGTCCAAAATACATTACTTGTTAAGCTTTCTTGATATAGAATGGGCTTGCTTGTATTTTTTAATTTGATCTTAAAAACACCTTAAAGAAGCTTTTTAGACCTCTTTTTTTAATGTTTATTTATTTTGAGAGAGAGAGAAAGACAGAATCCCATGCAAGCTCTGCATGTGGAGCCTGACACAGGGTTTTATCTCACTAACCGGGAGATCATGACCTGAGCCAAAATCAAGAGCTGAATGCTTAACCAGCTGAGCCACCCAAGTGTCACTCTTCGATCTCCTTTAATAATATTCTTAAAAATAACTGGTGACACAGCATCAGTCTGGGATCAGTCATTCTTACCCAGCACCCAGTCTAGTCAAGTTGGTGTTTGATAATCATTTACACACAAGCCAGGGGTATAACAATTTAATACAAGTATGTCTGTCTCTTATTTATCCAAAGCCTTTGGCAGAGAGTACTGATATATTTTCCCATATGTGCCTCTTTCTTATGGCACTTGTAATGTCTTCCTGGCATGATGGTTATTTGTGACATGTCTTCTATCCCTCCCAGGGAGCTCTAAGCTCATCACACTGCACTTGATATTGAGAATGTCAGCCCTTGGGCTCTAAGGCCTAGACTCATGCATGTGACCAACTTTGAATCCCTGGAATTTGAAACTACAGTGTTTTATGGAGAGAAGGGGTGCTGTCTTAGAAAAAAGGTTTGGATAGTTTGAATCTGGAGAAGAAAGGAATCACCTGAATTCAAAGCCATAACCTGAGTCCTTAGATGACATTTGAGCAAATGTGGCCAATATATCGAGTGCTTGAAACATAATGACGAAGGCCTCAGAATTACTCAGATGCCTGTGCAGTTGACAAGCTATGAGGAGAAGGCTTACATGGAGGGGAGTGTCACACCATGTGAGTGTAACTGGTGTGGCAAAGGCCTTGGTTGGAGGTCATCATTGAAGGATCAGCGCAGAATTCATATGTCGAAAAATGAATAGATGAATGGATGCAGGCAGACCTTTCACATCCTCTCCTGTCCCCCTCAGCGGCAGACATCTCACACTGTAGAGGAGCTCTTTGAGAATGAGGACACACCCACAGCTCAGCTGACTCAGCATGTGTTACCCAAAGAGAAACCCTAACAATGTAACGAATGTGGCAGACACTTCAGCCTGAGAGCTAACTTCTGTTCACTCCAGAGAATTCACACAGGAGGAAAACCCTTTGCTCATAACCAGAGTGGAAATGCCTCCAGCAATGACTCATCCTTTAAACAGCATGAGTGAATTCACATGGCAAAGAAACTATATGAATGTCATATAGGTAAAGCCCCTAGCTGATGTTCTAACCTTAGCCATCCTGAGAATTCACGCTGGAGAGAAACCCTATAAATGTAATGAATGGAGAAGAACCGTCAGCCTCAGCTTTAACCTTTATAGACACTAGCGTTCCCACAGGGGAGAGATCCCATCACCTTTAGCCAAAGCTCAAGCCTTCAAATGGGCAGAACACTGAGTAAACCAAGAAGGAAGGCACCAAGTCTTTACCAGGAGGAGGAAGGCATTTGGGAAATACTAAATGATTCATGTTAGAGAAGCAATTCAATGAAATGAATATGAGGAACCCTTTCCTCACAGAGCGATATCATAGGACACATGAGGATTCTCAGTGTATAAGACACTCTCGGTATCAGGATGGAAGGAAGATCATGATCACACATACCTTAGTCAGCCTTCAAATTCTCACCCGGGGGAGTCTCCCAGGCTTCAAGTCAAAGTAGAACTGCCTTTATCTAAAATTTATATAAGACACCTCATACTGGAAAACAAAACCATCAAGAACCCTTGAGAACACAATCCAGCCTATAATTTAGACTTTTGGCAAAGGACATATCACTGAAAATAAATGTAGTGTAAAGGTGTAGAACTGTGATGCATTCTTGAAAATGTTGAATGCAGAATTTGTAAGGTGTACAGCATACTTCTCAAAACTAGAACAAACTATCCTAAAATTTGTATGGAACCACAAAAGACCCCGAATAGCCAAAGTAATACTGAAAAATAAAACCAAAACGGGAGGTAATCACCATCCCAGACTTTAGCCTCTACTACAAAGCTGTCATCATCAAGACAGTATGGTATTGGCACAAAAACAGACACATAGACCAATGGAACAGAATTGAGAACTCAGAAATGGACCCAAAAATATACAGCCAACTAATCTTTGACAAAGCAGGAAAGAATATCCAATGGAAAAAAGACAGCCTTTTTAACAGATGGTGTTGGGAGAACTGGACAGCAACATGCAGAAGAATGAAACTAGATCATTTTCTCACACCATGCACAAAAATAAACTCAAAATGGATAAAGGACCTGAACGTGAGACAGGAAACAATCAACACCCTAGAGGAGAAAGCGGGAAACAACCTCCTTGACCTGCACCGCAGCAACTTCTTACTTGACACATCCCCAAAAGCAAGGGAATCAAGAGCAAAAATGAACTACTGGGACCTCATCAAGATTAAAAGCTTCTGCACAGCAAAGGAAACAACCCACAAAACTACTAGGCAACCGACAGAATGGGAAAAGATAGTTGCAAATGACATATCAGATAAAGGGTTAATATCCAGAATCTATAAGGAACTCACCAAACTCCACGCCCGAAAAACAAACAACCCAGTGAAGAAATGGGTAGAAGATATGAACAGACACTTCTCCAAAGAGGACATCCAGATGGCCACCAGACACATGAAATGATGCTCACCATCCCTCCTCATCAGAGAAATACAAATCAAAACCACACTGAGATACCACCTCACGCCAGTCAGAGTGGCTAAAATGAGCAAATCAGAGAACTCTAGATGCTGGCGAGGATGTGGAGAAACGGGCGCCCTCCTACCCTGTTGGTGGGAATGTAAACTGGTGCAGCCCCTCTGGAAAACAGTGTGGAGGTTCCTCAGGAAACTAACAATAGAACTCCCCTATGACCCAGCAATAGCACTGCTAGGAATTTACCCAAGGGACACAGGAGTGCTGACGCATAGGGGCACATGGACCCCAATGTTCATAGCAGCACTCTCCACAATAGCCAAAACATGGAAGGAGCCTAAGTGTCCATCAACGGACGAATGGATCCAGAAGATGTGGTTTATCTATACCATGGAATACTCCATGGCAATGAGAAACAATGAAATCTGGCCATGTGTAGCAACATGGATGGACCTTGAGGGTGTTATGCTGAGCGAAGTAAGTCAGGCAGAGAAGGACAAATATCATATGTTTGCACGTATAGGAGGATTAGGAGGAACTTGACGGAGGAACAAGGGGGAGAAGAAGGGGGGAAATGGTGGGGGAAAGGGAGAGAGGCAAACCATGAGAGACGCTTGAATGCTGACAAAAACTGAGGACTGATGGATGTGGGGGGGAGGGGGGATGGGCATGGAGGAGGACACTTGTGGGGATGAGCACTGGGTGTTATGTGGAAACTAATTTGACAATAAACTATATGTAAAAAAAAAAAAAGAATTTGTAAGGTGTAACAGGCAATAAGATAATTCTCCTTAGTAGATTAATAAAAGTTGTTGATAAAAAAAATCTAATAATTGTCCTTAAAAAAAATAAATGTTATGCTGAGTAGTTGACCACCATTTTTCCTTTATTACATCACTGTGGAAAGCTGATCAGCTTCTATTCTTTTTGCAGCTCTAAACATATTTACAAAAACTTTGTTCAATCAGAAAACAACTTTTAACGTAACTGAAAAAATGGAGAACACAAAGTAATGTGTTCTAATGATGGCATTAGTGTTGAAATATGTAGCTACATGGCAACAGTGAATGGAAACATGGACAATTAAACACATACTTTGTAAGTGATTCAGATATCTCGGGTGATACTGATGCAGGCAGTAGACATGCCCCATTTTATGAAACACTAAAAACAGACAAAGGCGTGGAATTGAGAAATATGCCTAAAAGCATGAATCAAATGTACAATATGGCTGAAACTAGAGGGAACGAAGAGATGAGAGCCTTGTGTACCTTTTTCTTAAAGACAGGGTCTTAAGCAACAAGTAACAAATGAGATTTTGGGGTGGGCATGCTGGCTACCATGTGGAGACTTGGCTTGGCTTGGAGGGACGCAAAACTAGAAGAAGTAGCATTTGTGTAACTACTGCAGTAACACAGACCTGAGCCGATGATGCCGACTAAGATGATGGCAATGAGCAGTGAACAGAGATGCACAGACTTAACAGATTCATGGGTGGCATTCTCTGCAAAACTTAGAAATTGGATATTGAGGAGCTAGAGGACTCAAAAGAATGAGATCTCAGTTTCTGGCTTTAGCAACTGACCAAGGTAGATGGAGGTACACTTTAAGGACCCAGGGAGAACCAGGTTTGGTAGAGAAGGTGAGCTCAGTTACAGACATTTTGAGCTTATGAGATTTTCAAATCTATAAAGTGGTTGTGTATTTGTCATATAAATGATGTCTGAAGCCATAAGATGGCGGAGGTCACCCAGTGAGGTTATATAGTGTTTGAAAAATAGCAGGCAAAGGATCAACTTTGAGAAACAGCAACATAATGGAAGAGGAGGAGGAAACGGAAGCTGCAAGTGAGACTGGAAGAAGTGACCACACAAGACAAGCCCTCAGAAGCCAAGGGATGGCAGATGTGATCACCTCTGTCAGAAACCCTGGAGACGTCAGGACCAGAATGAGTGGAGTTAAATCATGTCTGTGTCACTGGTGACCTTAACCCAGACTGTGTCAGTGGAAAGATGGAAGCAGAGACAGAGCACTGAGAAAATGCTGTCAGTGCTGGTAGACGTACTTCCAACAATTAGATGGGCAAGAGAGGAGGAAAGTAAGGTGGCAGTTAAAGTGCCAGAGTCGAGAAATTGTTGTTTTTTTTAGATGGGAAATGGGGGAGCATATTTAAATGATAATGAGAAAAGGTCATCAGAGAAGGAAGGATTCAAGAAAGACCAAGGAGAGAGGAGATCATTGGTAGAGTTCCTCGGGACCTAGGAGGTCAGAAAGGGATCCGAGCACACCAGGGTCCTCTTTTTTTGTTGCCGGCTCAATAGAAAAGCTGATGGGTTTGTAGACTTGGGAATTTGTAGAGACCCAGGGCAGGTGCCACAGAGCGGGGAATGGGCTTTTGTCTTTTAGTAAGTGGGTAGCTGGATATAGAACCTAAAGTGGGTAGGAAAAAAGGCAAAGCAAAAAATAATAATAATAAAAATAAGTCAAAGCAGGCGAAAGCTGGTAGAAGACAAGAAGGAAAAAAACCTCTCTAAACTGCAGAAGTGGAAAACGTGGTGTTGAGAGTGATTGGATAAGTGACACCCGGAGATCGGCAGGTGTATTCGGAGGGCGGGATGCCTGTTCCAGAGGCAGTGCGGTTAGTGGTAGGTCATGACGCAGCCCAGGGTATGCTCACGGGGGTGGCGGGGAAGGGCATCAGAGCTGGGGAGGCCACCTCCCTGGAGGCTGGGACCCACGGTCCCCGGGGACTAGGATGTCTCCAACCGCGACGGCAGACCTTGGTGGGAGAGCGCCCCAGGTGCCAAAGCCGTAGAAATGAACGTAAAAGGAGAGTGAGCAGGAGTTTAACAGCTGTAAGAAATGGTAGAGGGCAACTATCCTCTACCCCCAAAATGTATTCTCTCAGCAAATGCTTTGGTGGTTGTGCAAAAGTGACTTCACACAGGAGTGCCAGGGGGCTCTGTAGAAATGTGTGAGGAAAAGAGGACCGGTGGGAGATTGAGTCGAGGAGAACGGTATTGGGGGGAATATCGATGAGGGTTGATGGTGTGAAGGGCGGACATTTTGGACAGTAACAGAGGAAAGCATGTTTGGAGGTAGTCGTTTTAGCTGGCATTTTGGGCTAACAAGCCTGCACGTCAAAAATAAATAAATAAAATACTTGGATGGAAGCCTCGGGGAGAGAGGTACGACAGGAGGGGTGTTGTGTGTGCAGGCGTGACTGTGGGTGTGCGGTGTGCGTTCACTGCCGGTTAATTTGGGGTGTGTTTTGGGGGAGTTCTTTGTAGAATTTATGCACGTGGGCATAGAATATATGCACGTGGGCAAATATTGCTAAGCCATGATCTTAATTTTTAAATTTTTCCTTATGGTTTGTTCATGTTCATTTCTTTAGGCGTCTAGTGGAAATAATTCTCTCATGTCATTATTCTGTAAGCAATTGATCCCTAGAAGTCAATTAAAGGGAAATGTTACTGCTAATAGCAGGCATCCTATTTAGGGACTTGTAGGTACCAGGCACTAAACCATCTCCAGGGTTACCAAGATAAACGTGACTTACAGCTTATTTTCTGTAAGTTCTTTTAAATAATGCATTAATCCTCTAAATTCATTAATCATATTTTCTCACAACCTTCAAAAAATATTGATTTGCTAGAAGGTAGACATCTGATTGACTAGACACTACATTAGATTAAAACTATTGAAGAACTTCCAAGATTGGGTTTTTTAAAAAATCTAACAGCCACTTCCAAATACTACGTTATTCATTTTTTCTCATCTATGTATTTTAATTTGTTACATCCCTTAAATTCTTTCTAATCAGGGGCTCAATAAATGTTTGTGAAATGCAAAAGTGCGTAGGAGTACCTTGCCATCTAAATTTATTGCCACTGTTTCTAACCTCCACTCTTGTTTTACAGAAATAACAATACATGTGGAGTATATTAAACCACGTAGAAAACATAGTATATGGTTTTTCATCTTTCACATAAACTACTTGATGAAGTCAGTAATGAAGTCTAGACCTTGCAGCGGAATCTCCGATTTCTTCCAATCTTGCTGCTAAGGCTAGGACTTCCTCCACATCATACAGCTGAAGAAAAAAACCAATGTTACCATTAACACACTGGTGAAGTCCAATATGTCCGCTTACAGGGAAGGATCTCTTCTTCCCATATCCCCCCACTGCCGACCTGGTTGGGGAACAGCCCGGAAGTAGCCCTCTGCAATTACACGTGTTCTCAGAGATCTAAATCATGCCTGGATCTCAGAAATCCGTAGTGTCCTTTTAAGGGTCCTTCACAAAGTATCCCCTCATTCAACCAAAGATTGTTTCAAAGTAGCTAGAGTAGCAGGATAAATGTGTGAAATTTCACTGTGTGTTTGTATTTTCTTTATAGGATAAAGATGCACAGAAAGAAGTGAAAAAAATAAGCGCTTCCTTGAAGAGGTAAATAAAAGAACTTACTCTTCAACAAATCAGATGTGGTCTACTAAAATTTAAACTAATTCAAGTTGTGTTTTTTATTATCCCTTTTTCTTTTCTGATGTAAGGGTAATGTGCTCAGATCTGAAGGTAAAACCACAGTTTTGCAGAATGCATTCCACTAGTAGCACTACAAAACTAATCATGTTGTTTGGAGAAGTCTGTTTCGCATAATGTCAGTACAAAATGATCTTTAAACATGTATGATTTATATTTTTCCTATCAATATACTATAATCTTCAGAATATTTCTTTAAATAAAATATTTAAATCAATTCAATAAAATGAACTCTAGCAAGTGTTTGATTCCTGCTTCCATGGAGACTTTGGGAAACAAAATTTCATTCATGTGAATGAAAGACAGAAAAAATAGGCAGAGGTCGTGAACACGTTGACAGAAGAGGAATAACAAAAGAGGAAATATATTTTAACTAGTAATCAGAAATGTGAATAAAACTGCATTAAGGTAATGTTTTAATATTAAATGAGCAAAGATTTTTGTTTTCTTTCGAAGAAATATCTGGGGCGCCTGGGTGACTCAGTCGGGTGAGCATCTGCTCTTGATTTCGACTCAGGTCGTGGTCTCACAGCTTGTGGGTTCCAGCCCTGCATCGGGCTCTGCACTGACAGTGCGGAGCCTGCTTGGGATTCTCTCTCTCCCACTCTGTCTGTCCCTTCCCTGCTTGTGCTCTCTGTCTCTCAAAATAAATAAATAAAACATGAAAAATATTTTTAAAAAGATATTCAATGCCGGTAATGACGCATGAGTTGGAACATCCCTATCCCCATACACACCCTTAAAAAATGTCCTGAGCCTTAAAAATGCACTGATTCTTTAATGTCATTTCAGGGAAATGGTCCTAAGGAGAAAAAGTATCATTACTCATGCACGAATGTTTGTGGCAGCATTATTTATTACAGTAGAACTCTATGTCCAACAGTAAGGAAGCAGTTAACCATACAACTATAATAGGATATTATTTTGACATTGAAAAAAATTACAAAAATAGTGAAATGCCTAGAGCATCTTAAGTGCAAGTACGAGGCAAAATAGCACATACATATGAGCTCAGCTATATGAAAATGAGCAGAAGAGCATCTATTGGAAATACACTAAACTGGTAGCAGTTCATATTTCTGTGGAGTTGTGTTTTATTTCTTATAGTTCCCAAGTTTTACTAAACTAAAACGATTTTTTTTTTCCATTGAACTTAACTAGCAGTGATCTATAGAGGTTCCTCACTACACTTTAACCAGCCTCATCCCGGACATCAGGTCAAACTTTGAATTTCCTGTTTCTATCCCAAATATATGGGCACACACAGACACTTATACACACAATTTCAAGCGCTGACCTAGAGGTGCTGGTTAACCATACTAAGCCAGTTCCTCCCTCTGGCCTTTCACAGTGACCCGTCGAGATACCTGAATCAGCTTAACTGACTCTTGTCTGGTCTCTGAAACTACTAGCGAGGAGGGACAGGGGTGTGGCAGGTACCCCCATAGATACACAGTGTCCATAAGACTATGGATACCTCTGGCTTTCTCTAAACAGCCTAAAGGATGTGCCAGTTGAGACAGGTGAATCTCACTAGCAGCAAATGACAGAACGAACCATGTTGTTGGGGCAGCGCATTCTGGCAGAGATCGGTGCAAAGACTTCTGCTAGGAATTATGAGGAACATCAAAAAATCCTCTCCCTGGGACTTGGGACTCATCAGTAAATGACAGAAGAGCTCATCAAGCTCCATTTGTTTTCACGAAATTCCTCTTTGGTCCCTGTGGTCAGTATGTCTTCAGTGGGCGGATGGATGCCCCTTAGTTGAGCTGATCCAGTTTCTGGATAAAGATCTGACCTGATGGGAGTATATCACTCCTGAAAGGCACCTGAATCTTTAAAGTATTAGGAATTTCTGACACACTTGAGAGTTTCTGCAGGAAGTTGTTAACAGGGGAAAATCTCCCTCCTCATCATGGTTATACTGTGTCCCTTTCAAATTAATATTAAAACCCTGCTGTCTAGGTCACAACTAAAGATGGCCTCCCCATTAAATCTGCCCCCTTTAAAAGCGGAGTATTTATCTCGGACAGCAGCATCGTAGGTAGATTGTTACACTTACGCGGGTGAATTTCCCAGGAAGCGGGCCATGTGAGCTGCATGTAGCTTTTCTTCCCGTGGTTACTTCACTGGCCACGCCTGCTGCCCACCTGGGAGAGAACAATAGCTGCGGGGCACTTCTGAAATGCTCTCTCCTGGGGGGGGAGGGGGGGCGGGGATCACTAAGCCCAAGCTAGTGGTGCACCGTGCGCCACAGGCAAAGTACACAAACTCCTAAAGAGTCTCCTGAAGAGACTTCGTGATTGGCTTTGTAAAGGGGAGTTCTCATCCAGAGCTTCGCATACATCCCATTTCAGAAGATAATAAACTGCATGTTAAAACGTCTCGTAAAACATTAAAGAAGTCACTTGGTGTTCTGCTAAAATTTTAACAGTTGTTCCGTCCATATAATTTGCGAGGTTAGTTCTCTTTCTTACTAAATAATGAATGGCCTACGCTGTAACGTGAAAATCTCCCTTGTGCCTAACGGTTTTCAAAAAGCTTTTCATTTGATAATATTTATATAATTTTGAGTGAGAAAAAGCAGTGCTAGCAGCTGGACAGGACCATGGAGACAGTCTTGTAGACCCGCCTTCTCATTTCCCCAGAAACTGTTTAAGATCTGACGCATAAGTAGCACAGAATGGGGTGGGAGGGGCTGGGGGCGCCTGGGTGGCTAAGTCGGTTAAACGTCCAACTTGGGCTCAGGTCACGATCTCACGGTTCGTGGGTTTGAGCCCTGCATCCAGCTCTGTGCTGATGGCTCAGAGCCTGGAGCCTGCCTTGGATTCGGTGTCTCCCTCTCTCTCTGTTCCTCCTCCACTTATGCTCTGTCTCCAAAATAAATAAATATTTAAAAAAATAATAAGTAGCACAGATGGGGGCAGGATGCTGGCACTGGCCAAGCCAGGACTGGGTTCCAGCACTTGGAATCTCGTGCCCTCTGCCTTCTTCTCTGAGCCCAGGCCTTTTTACATTTCACTGATTGGAGTCCAACGTGTCTGTCCTAGATTAGGGGCTATGAGATCAGTGACACTTGCATGGCGTTAACCCATGGTTCTGCCTGTGTTAAGTGCTTAACCTGTATCAAATCATAGAATCCTCACAGCTGCCCAACAGGAAGGAACTTTCGGTATTACCCTATTTACAGACAGGGGCGGCTAAAGCACGAGCTATTAAATACCATAAGAGCACAGCATGAGGTTTGAACCGGGGCAGTCTACTGCAGTTCGTGCTCTAGTCTGAACTTCTGGGCAACCCTGCCAGCAAATGTGGGGTGTGGGGGTAAGAGGCAGGAGGTGGAAGGAAAGAAAGGGGAAAAGGACAGGAAAGGAAGAAAGGGTATGTGTGTGTGTGTGTGTGTGTGTGTGTCACACACACACACACACACAAATATATGTTTTCCAAAGTGGTTATCCCATATTACATTCCAACCAACAATGAATGAGAGTTCTACCTCCTCCGCCTTCTCAACAACACTTGGTACGGTCATTCATAATTTGAGCTACTGCTCTAGGCGTGTAGTAGTATCTAATTGGGGTTTTGGGGGGTTTATTTCGCTAGTGACAAATTACATTGAGTTTTTCATGTGCTTAATTGCCATTCATATATCTTTTTCGGTGAAATATCTATTCAGCTTTTTGGCCCATTATTTTAATTGAGATACTTGTTTTCTTTTTTATTGACATTTAAGAGTTCTTTATCTATTCTGTAAGTTACAAATCCTTTCTTAGATGGGTAATTTGTCAATGTTTTCTCTCAGTCTGTGGTTTATCTTTTAATTCTCTTAACGTGTCTTTGTCGGAACAAGAGCTTTTCATCTTGGTGAGTCAGTTTCTACTTTCATGTATGTTGGTTTGGGTCTTGTGTCTAAATATCTTTGCTGAATCCAAGGCTATAAAGTTTTCCCCTATATTTTCTCCCAAAAATTGTATCTTTGGGATTTTACATCTAAATCTGTGATCCACTCTGGGTTAATTTTTGTATATAGTGTGAGGTATGGGTTGAGGTTCACTTGTTGTATATGTGGATAAACAATTGTTCTAGCACCATCTGCTGAATAGACTGTTGTTTCCCCACTGAATTGCCTTTGCACCTTTGTCAAAAATCGGTTTTCCATATATGTGTAGATCTACTTATGCACTTTCTATTTTGTTCCATTGAACTATTTACCGGTATTACTAATGCCAATACCACACTGTTGATAGCTGTACATTTATATTGTCCTGAAAGCAGACATTGTTATTTCTCCAGCTTTGCTTCTTTTCAAACTTATTGGACTATTCTGGTGTTGTGTTTTGTTTTGTTTTGCATTTCCAAATGAATTTTAGAATCAGCTTTTTAATTTCTAAAAAAAAAAAATCTAGCTAGGATTTTGCTTGCTATTATGTTGATCAGTCTGTCTCCTCAACTCAAGAAGATCATGGGACTCCTTCGGGGCTCTCCCTCTGTGCGTTGTTGCCTGGAAACCCTCTCAAGGCAGTAATGTGGGGCAATTGTAGGGCTCACCTCATTTGTTACAATTTCGCAGGGATTACTGTCCTTTCTTTCCCGCTGTCCAATAGCTTGAAAACCATTGATTCCTATATTTTGCCCACATTTTGGATTTTGAAAAACAGAAATTGTTACTTCAGGGACTTGTAATTCTGGAGCACTTTCCAGTCCTCTAAACCATTAATTCTTATAAACAGATGAAGAATTAAATTATGCCTTTCCTCCTTCTCGAATACTTTGTGTTTACACAACTCAACTAATTTTAAATTGGGAAGCCTGCTTGGAAAAAGAATCTGATGAAAATTACGAGTAGAAAGAGGATTAGAAACTATTAATGTCACATAACCGTGCTGCTGCAGTGCCCTAAGCGGTCAGCCACTAGACATGGTGTGTGTGGAGTTCATCTGGAGCCAAGCACTGGCTGTCCCAATTTTTTTTTTTTTCTTTTCTGAGAGAAAGAGAGAGAGAGAGAGCCCATAAGCAGGGGAGGGGGCAGAGGGAGAAGGGGAGAGAGAATCTTAAGCAGGCTCCACGCTTAGCCTGGAGCCTGACACAGGGCTCGATCCCACACCATAGATCAGGACCTGAGCTGAAATTAAGAGTCAGACGCTTAACTAACTGAGCCACCCAGTCACCCTGGCTTTCCTAACTTTTAAAAGGTTCCAGTCACGAAGACAGTGATTTTCCAGACAAGCTACTAATTCAGTTATTTATTTAGTCTTTTCATTTGAAATGTATTTTTTTTCCCTAGGGTTCTTCAGTCCTGGGAGCTCCATGTGCATAGCAATAGTAATTACTCAAATATTTATTGAGCTAATATTATGGAACCATCCAAGGGCTGATTCAAGCTTGTGAGACCTCAAGTTTATTCAATTTAGAGAATTGTTAAGAAAAAGAATACAAACTTTCCAAAACAAAATTAGGTATGAAAGCAACATTATGTCGAATAAAAGAGACAGGGGCGCCTGGGTGGCTCAACTGGTTAAGCGTCGGACTTCAGCTCAGGTCATGATCTCACAGTTTGTGAGTCAGTTCGAGTCCTCCTGAAGCTCTGTGCTGACAGCTCAGAGCTTGGAACCTCCTTTGGATTCTTTGTCTCCCTCTCTCCCTGCCCCTCCCCCACTCACACTGTCTCTGTCTTTCTCTCTCTCTCAAAAATAAACATTAAAAAAGACATCACAAAATAGTATAAAAATTTTAAAAGCTGACAAATGTCACAAATACTACAAAATCCAGAAAAGTAAGTATCATTATGTACTAAGGGTGTGGCACATGTCTAAGGACCCTTTTCTCCCTTCATTTTGCCATGTACCGTTTGTTCATCACATGATATTAATTTAACATCATTTTCTATAGAGAGGATAGAATATTAAAAAATTGGGCTTTCCTCTAACATGACTGATGTTTATTTTTTATTACTGATGGTTTATAAAAGCTCCTCTCAGCTTCCCTTCTCGTTGGTAGTGCATGTGGTGCCTTCCTCCACGGCACTGCTTGCCCAGGGTGAGCGAGCCCGGAAGGACTCCAGCCCCTCCAGCACCTTGAGCTGGTCCCGGATGGTTCTGCTCAGCGGGTCTGGCTCTGCTCAGCCGTGGCACCTCTGATGCCCGGCTCCGTGTCACCCCCAGCCATGAGGAGGTCCCGGTGAGCCTCAAAGCCTGGGTCATAGCGGGCCCTGAAGTAGGGAGCCAAGCACTACCTTGTTCATATTCTTCTCCTTGGAGTCAAAGTCAAGGTCGGTAGCTTGATGCGGGCCCCAGAAACCAGCTGTCACCGGGACCGGCTGATGTGGAGGTTGGAAGCCACCCACTGACCATCGCTGCCACCACATCCTCCACTGGGTATGTAGTGGACCCTCTCACCAAAGCTCCCAAGCCTTCTAGCTGGGGCTGGGGCTGCTCTTGTGTGGGGAGGGGACAAGGATCAGGAGGGGGTGGGCACGACCCATGCAAGTGAGCTCCCCCGGAAGAAGGGCGGGCTTAAACCAGTATTTCTCCATCTTCTTCCAACTGCCTTCAGCCCTTGCCTTCGGCAAGGCCTTGAAGACAGCCCCCACTCCCGTTCTCCCACCCAGTCTGTTTTCGCACGGGAGCACCCTTCCCTCGCACTGCGCGTGCGCACGGGCCCACACGCACTGCGGTCCAGCCAGGCTGAAGGGGTAGTTGCTGAACGCGTGCCTGATACTCTTCTGCCCTCCGACTTGGTTTTTGTCATCTTACAGGGTCCCTTCCCTCCCCTGTGGCCACTGTGGGCATCTCTCTCCCCACTCTCGGCCTGGCTCGAGTGATGGAAGCTCTACCACAAAGCCTTCCTGACCCACCTGAGTAGAGGTGTTCTCTCCTCGCTCAAACTAGCAAGACCCTTTGTATGTCCTTTTTCAGCCCCACCGGCCCTCGGCTCTTTGGCGAGATGACGGCAGGGACCGTGGATTATTCACCTTCGTGTTGTCTGTGTAGCAGTATGTCCTCAACTGGCGTGTGTTCAACTAAATAACTCCAAAAACACGAAAGCACTCCGTAGTTTCCTAGGGTTCCTGAAAGAGACAATTAAGGGTCATTTCTACCCTCCGATATGACTCGACACACACAGAGAGAGAGAGAGAGGGAGAGCAGAGGGAAAGAGGGGAGAGCAGGATTGGAAATGGAGAAGCCCTACAGTTCAGGGACTAGGCCAGAGGCAGTAAGCTCGAGTCAATGCCAAGACCAGCCCTTGACTTCAAATTCATAGCACTCTTAACTCCCCTCAAAACAGCACAGATATGTGTACATTCTATTTTATTTTTTAGTACTACAGCCTGCATTGAATTTGGAATATGGACCATCTACTAGACTTAATCATTGTGGCATTTATATGACCCAATTCTTTTTTCTTTCTGAAATTTTAATTCATATTCTATTTCTAGGCTTCGGCTGGTAGTCTTTTGGTTTAATAATACAGTAATTCCTGCAGTACCCCAGTGTGGAACTTAAAAGGATTTAAAGCGATCACAGAGGACTATTCCTGACAACCTCATAAGATTGAGTGTTGCTTTTGAAGGACACTTAGCCCTTCTGCTCAAAGCTAACAGATTGGAAACTTTTTTAATGAGATGATTTTTATTGCTTTCAGGACCAGTCCTACACCAGGTACATATAGTGATAGCACATGTATTATGTTTATAACATTTTAAAAGTTTTCTTTTAAATGCCAGAGAGACTCTGCTTTTTATTCATGTCAAACTTTTAATTTTTCCAAGCGTTCCCACTAGATGTAAAACCTCGGTGAAGGCTTTTTACTTGCTGACATTGTTGACATTGGTAAGGACCATCCTAACTTGACCATGAGGAAACCAAAACCAGATCAGGGTTGCTGGAGTTCATGTACAGAATTGCTGGAGATTGGACCCAGATACCCTTACCCCCAGCCCTGGCCTGTGCCGTGAGGGAAGAAATCAAATTTAAATCAGTTTTAAACCATTTCAGAGTTAATCTACTTGGGAACTCTTTGTTTCTTTTTCCTTTGTTTTTATTTACCTAAAAAGTGCTTATGGCAGCTACCAAAGAGTCTTCTAGAAACAAAGATAGACTTCTTGAAATTCGTGTAGTTGTTAACTTAGCCAACAACACACAAGTATCCCCCCCGAAGTGGGGAAATGGCTCATTGGAAGGGAAAACAGTAATTAAGATGGGGTTTAGATAGGGATTTCAGTGTCCTTATAATATAAATTCATGGAAACGTCCTGGAAAGTTGCCTTATTTCTACTTAGGGAGCAATTTGCATACATCTGTTTGTGGTCATTTCTCTACAAGATGTTGCTCACACTCATACTTTGTTTCCCTTTTAATTTTGGTATAATGATGTGAATCTTCACAGACTTCGCCATGAAGTATGTCATTTCAGGATATACTTAGCAGAGATTATGATCTGTCTCACAGTTGCAAATCTTCCCTTGCCCGAATCGAGACTGTTTCAATTTGGCTTATCGAGTTGGCCGAGAAATCTGGGGGTGAAGGGAAAGTTTTGTTGGATTTTCCCCAACTTAGCCATGCATTATTAAGACCCAGTTTCTTTGCAAAGAGGATAACTCGCTGGGGGTGCAGAAGCTATAGCTGCACATCTCCTTCTGCCTCCCCACCTTATCCCGGACTGGAAATGCTCTCAGGGCAGGGAGGGACCCCTTTCGGGATGCACAGAACCCATGAGAAATGCTCTTTCGAACCACAGTTAGCTAGCTCCCAACTCAAGTTTCTTGTTCAAGAGAGGAGCTAATGAATTGAGTCGGGTCTCAAAGGAAACATCCAAACACACAGATGGTGCAGATCATGGCTGCCAGCCTCTGGCTCAGCCTAAATCCTTGCACAGCTTCCAAGCAGATTTGGAGATGAGCTGCTCGCTGCTCCTCACCCCCCAGGCATTTCTTAGAAGGGCTGCCATTTCTCACTGGCTCAACATCCTGAAACCCATTCATGAGAAGAGGGTCCGCCTCCGTTTCTTCCTACATCAGCTCTAGTGAGGTATGCATTATATACAACCAAATGTGTTCATGGGAAGTGTGCAGTTTGATGAGTCTGGACGAATTTATACACCAGTTTAACCCCTACCACAACCAAGATCTAAAATTTGTGCATCACCCCCAGAAAGTTCCTTTCCCACTCAATCTCCAACCCACACTCCAGCCTCAGGCAACCATAAATCTGCTTACTGGCACCATAAGTTGATTGTTTTTTTTAGAACATCCCATGAAGGGGATCATTCTTTCTCTGAGCACATTTTTGAGATTCGCCCATGTTATATCAATAGTTCATTCCATTTTGTTGCATAACCTGAATATGTCATAAATAATTCATCAATTCGCCTATTTGGGGTTGTTTACAGTTTGGGGTTATTATGAGTGAAGCTGATATGAATATTCATATGCTAGTCTTTCAAAAATGTGTTTTTATTTGGAAGGTGGAGACAAAAACCTACGCGTGGAGTTGTCACGCAGTAGGTGTATGTTAGCTTTACAAGAAGCTGCCATACTGCTTTTGAGTTGGCAGTACCACTCTGCATTCCCATCAGAATGGATGGCATGAGACTTCTGGTTGTTACACATCCTCTCCAACGCTTGGCATGGTCAGTCTGTCTTAATTTTAGCCACTGTCATCTAAGTGTGGTTGCACTGCATTGTGGTTTTAATTTGTACTTTCCCGACTAATGACTGGAACATCTTTTCATGTGCCCATTGGGTTCTTCTTCCTTGACTCAATCGTTCTAACCTGATGGCACTAAATTCAGTAATCCTACAGCCAAAAACATCCATTTCAGTTGCTGGTAGGTTGTTATTCTTTCTTTCTTTCTTGCCTTAACACCTATGAAAACTGACAGAGGCTCTGATTTGCCTCCTGTCCTAGGGTAATGTCATCAAAACAGACCTTCAGGAACCTCTTGTATAGACTAGAAGAAAGAAGATATACATCATATGCCCCCCTTCCTCCCTTGCTCTGCTATACTTATAAGAACCCCCCTGATACAACCCCAACAACCAGTCATGAGTTTTTGGACCTCTTGCAACAAAATCCATGCGTCGTATTTTATTATTCAATTCTGTGTTTCTTTGAATTGTTATCGACTCTATATGCACATGTATTCATTCTTTAAATAAATTAAAAGTCACCCCATATTATCTTGCTTCTGTGTTCCCATGGTGCTCAATGAGTGCTTTTAAAGTTGAATTAAATTTGCAATTTTCAACATATATGTTTCATATATATGTGTAAGTGTGTGTGTGTGTGTGTGTATAAAGAGTCAGAGAGAGAGAGAGAAGAAAATGAGGGAGGGGAGGGAGGGAAAGACCCAGAGGGAAGGAAGGAGGCTGAGATTGAACTTACTCTAGATTACAGAGTAGTCTTTCCATGTGGACCCAAACTTTTCATCTCCAGGATTTTACAAGATTCTCCTCTGACTCCCTACTCTTGTTGACAATGTAAAAACAAACCCACAGTTAGCCTGGGAATTATGTTTATGGAATAAATCAACACACTGTTTTGAGTTTTTGCACAGTGTGTATTAATTTATAAAGAACACATGTCTTGGTTCAGTAAAAATTTGCAAAAACCAGACATCCGATAAAAAGAATTTGCTGGTTGAGATGTTTATCCCTCTAGCCATCTTTTCTCTCTTTATGACTACAAAGGGTACTTGTGTTTCTTTACTTGTCAGAATCCTCTATGCAGGAAGACTTCTGGCAGTGGGCCCAAAAGGAAGTCCCACTCTGCTGAAGCAATGGGTCTTTATGAGATCTGCTTCCTTCCCATCTTTTGACTGGTCTGCCCATAGGTGTGTTACCACCTTGCCTCTGCCAGAGAGAGCATCTTTCAGCCAGGACAGTCCACTTGTCCAAGGCATGGTTCAGAGAGGCCGGGCCCAGGCTACACAGGCTCACAGTCTATGCCTCCTCTGTCTTCTTGTGGTGCCTCCATAGTTGTAGGTGTGGCTGGGGAAACCTGACATATTATGGCTTCACCAGAACACTGTATGATGTGGAGGAAGACATTTAGAGGGCCACAGAAATCTGATGCTTCTCATCTGGTCTTGATGCTTAGTTTTCCAGAGGTAAACTAAGGCCTTCCAATGACCAATGCTTAGTTAACCAACCTCTCATCAACTGTGAAGATAATCAATATCCATAACGATGATCCTAAAGCATTCAAGAGCCCCAAGTGCTTTCTGCATTAAAAAAAAAAGCTAAATTATTTGTGGTTATTGTTAAAATTTTAATGTAAGTAATTTTGCTATAATTTTGTAAGCCCATTGGTCTCCAAGCTTTTTTGATTTCATTGATTTTACCAGTTTTTAAAAGTTGGTTATCCCCCCGATGTTGCTTCTGAACATCCTGCTCACGGGTACACCAGGGGTTGGCTTATGCTAGGCAAAGAACTTGCATCAAGATCAGGACTGAAATACATTAATGTGGGTGATTTAGCTCAAGAAGTCTGATTAACGGACATCATGGAGTCTGGCAAGAGGGCTTCTCTGAAGAGCATGCCTAAAGGTTCACAGATGATGGCACAAATCCTGAAGGATATGAGCATTCCAGAATATGGGCTAAGAGTTGTAAATCAGATGTTGGAGTTTGCCTTCGGATAAGTGGCCACAATTCTAGATGATGCAAAACTTTAGTCAAGCCATGCTAAGAAAGCCACTGTCGATGCAGATGATGTGCAATTGGCAATCCAGTGTCATGTTGATCAGTCTTTTACCTTTCCTCCCCCAAGAGACTTTTTATAGATATTGCAAGGCAAATAAATCAAACTCCTTTGCCATTAATCAAGCCATAGTCAGGCCCCAGGTTACCACCTTATAGATACTGCTTAACTGCTCCAAATATAGTCTTAAGTCTTTACCAAAAAAGGCATCTACTTCTGCAGGAAGAATAACAATCCTGTGCTTCTTACTAGCAGACCTAAGGGGGTTGGCACACCAACCCCACAAACCATGTCTGTGTCAACTAAAGTAAGGACTCCAATGTCTCTCACAAGGCAAAGGTTTACAGTACAGATGCCCACTTCACAGTCCCCAACTGTAAAAGCATCAATTCCTGCATCATTCGCAGTTCAAAGTGTTCTGAGTAATGCATCATTAATTGGGTCCAAGAACATTCTTTTTTTTTTTAATTTTTTTTTTACGTTTTATTTATTTCTGAGAGAGAGAGAGAGGCAGCATGAACAGGGGAGGGTCAGAGAGAGAGGGAGATACAGAATCTGAAACAGGCTCCAGGCTCTGAGCTAGCTGTCAGCACGGAGCCCGATGCAGGGCTCGAACCCACGAACTGTGAGATCATGACCTGAGCCGAAGTCGGACACTCAACTGACTGAGCCACCCAGGCATCCCAAACATTCTTAATACCGCTAACATGGTGTCATTACAAAATATTGCCAATGAATTGAAAAGAAAACAAGAAGAAGAAGAAGATGATGATGATGATGACCATGATGACTGATAATTTGTAATCTAGCCTTGATGCTTGTAACATGTATACTTGGTCTTGAATCCATTGTACTGAGATTAAATATACGCCCTAGGTATTTTCAAGTTGTGTTTTAGAAAATGAAAATGGCATTCAATGAGTAAAAACAGTTATCCTTTCTGATTGGGATGTTGGATTTTCTTTAGTAGGATTAGTAATGAGTTTTCATCAGCCTTTAGGTGTAAAAAATAAAACTGTTCATCAAAAAAATAAATAAAAGTAAAAAAAAAGTTGGTATCCCGCCAACATAGTTATGTTCATTTATTTATAAATAACAAATACTGATTACTAAAATATTCACGATAAAACACACACACGTAAAACTTTTCAAAGTACAGAATTGCATCCTTTCTTGATTAAAAAAGAAATTCTTAACAAAATAGAACTAAAAAGATACTTTCTTGAAATAATGAAAGATATTTATCTGAGTCCATCATGCTATTAACACAGAATTTAGAAATATTTGTATTGAAGTCAGAGCAACGCAAGGATGACATTATCACTACTATTATTTAATATTGTTCTAGAAGTTACTAGCTCTAATTTAAAAAGACAAGTAAATGATAGTATCCATTTGGAAGTAATGTATTAACAGAGTATAATAAATGTCATTATTTATGTAGGTAAATTAACCTGTACACACAAAAAACCTGAGTGAAGTAACTGAAAAATTATTTTCAAAAATAAGAGCGTTTACTAAGACAGTGTAATAATAAATCAGTGTGTAGAAATCACTAGCTGGATAGAAGATGTAATGGAAGGTAATGCCTTATTAACCATAACCACAATATAGAATCAAATATCTAGAAATAAACCTAAGAACTGCTTGATAGACAAGCAGAAATCTCAGGGCCCCAACAAGTAGAAAGACATACTATCTTTTGACTAAGAAGACAGCATCCTAAAGTTATCAAAGCTTCCTTGGGTAGTCTACAAATTTAGTGTAATTCTCATTAAAATACCAACAAGATTCTTTTAGTGCCCTAAGATTCAAGTGGAAAAACAACATCAAGAGTGTTATGGAGATTCCAAAGAAGTCAAGTAATGAAGGGCAACCATACCTACCAGACTTGGGGGGGGGAGGGGGGGAATGTAGTCTTAAGCTCCAAGAAGTAAACCAGTATTGTGAAAGAATAGATGAACTGATCAGTGGAACAGAATAGAATGGCCCTAAGTACACCCAAATCCACATGTAGATTTAGTATATGATAAAGAGGGCACGTAAAATGGATTATACAGTAAATGGGCCCATAGAAGGCAAAGAGAGTGGGAAAGATGGACTAGCCTGTAAAATTGTTAGCCAGCAGGAGCAGCAGCCTCCTGAGATTGGTCCTCCCAAGGCATCGATGTCCACAGCACCACGTCCAGGCATCACCAGCAATCCCGGATCATTCCATTCCAAGGGAGCACCACTGCGTCTGCAGTGACACACAGCAACTGCTCAGTGGGAGCCCTTGCTCCCTGAATAGCACAGCAGGGAAAGGTATGTATGCCAACCAGGAAGGAATTCAAGGCTTAGAGGAAAAGGAGACAAGTAGAAAGAGGAAGAAGGAGAAAACAAAGAGCCTAAGGGACGACTGTCATTGATGGGCCCAACTTGGGAAGCAAGAGGTGCCTGTGATAGAGAATCCTGGAGATCTCATCCCAGAGAGAGGCAAGGTGTCATCTGGGAACATCCGTTACCTGCAGGACAGTCTCGTCAGGAGCCCACAGGCACGGCCCAGTGTGATCTCAGCAAGCCAAGTACGTGTTGTTGGGAATACTTCTTCCGGCTGTGCCCAGCTCATGGGCTTCCCAGGAGAAAGACGCATGATGACAAATGTGTGTACACTTTGTAAACTGATCGGAGGCGATTGTTCGCTTTTGTTGAGCCTGGCTCAGAACACACACTCACCTCGCCACTGTCACCTTTTATTTCCAGAGGGGCCATGGACTCTGAAGACCGGGCAAGAATCCTGATACCCTCCCCCGAAAGGAAGTTAAGGTTGGGAGCCACAGAGGAATCGGCACCCTGTCCAAAGGCAGGTCCCGGGGAGGAGCGTTGACCCCGTGAGCTTCCTGCTTCATTTACTTTCATCCTGGCAGGTGGCCAGGCGTCTTGTGGGACTTGATGAAAGACACAGAGCTCAAGCCAGAGTGGGGCAGCAGCGAGGCTTTCCTAGATGCAGAGCCAACATCAAAGCCCTCTTCTTCTGCACTGACATGTGCAACTCTTTAGTGGGTCTGATAACACGTACAGAGACAGACTCTTGGGTTCCTGCAGGGAGAAATCAGACCCAGAGACGTGCTGTTCTGAGCTGGCAGAGACGCAAAAGTCTGATGGGAAAGCCACCCGGCCCCAAATCCATTGTGTGGACAGATGGCCACGGCTGCCTTGGGGAGTCCTGGTGGCTTCCTTATCTATTTCCAGGGAAGATTAGGAAGGGGTGCAGAGCAAACAATGGGGGGAAAATGTGCTGCTTTCTCCCGGGAGTTCATTTGTTTTCCATAAATTGAGGCTTCCAGTGAAAGCTAACAGAATGTAAAATAAAACAAGTACTGCGTCCAGAATCAGATTCAGACCCAGACCCGGCACTTGCTTCCTCTACAAAGTTGCAGAGGGACTTAAAGTCTGTGAGCCTTAGTGCCCTCATTCATAAAATGGTGCTAAAAATTCCCACCATGCAAGATTTTGTGAGGCAGATTAAATAAATGTACGTAGGGGTGCCTGGGTGGCTCAGTGGGGTTAAGCAGCCAACTCTTGACTTTGGCTCAGGTCATGATCTCACAGTTCATGAATTCGAGCCCCACACCGGGCTCTGTCTGCTTGGAATTCTCTCTCTCTCTCTGTCCCTCCCCTACTTGCTCTTGCCCCTCTCTCAAAATAAACTAAAACAAACAAACAAACAAATGTACATAAAGTACATAATCGGCGTGTAGAAATGGAGACTAACCATTTAGCAGCTCCCCTTCTGAAGGGACAGAGAATCTTTGGGCTCTTTCCATCTTCCCTAGATGTTTCCACATTGCTTTTTATCGCTGTAACCCCGTACTGACACTGAAGTTGCCCACACATAAGAATGTGGTAAGTGCTTGTTGACTATTCCTCTCGATTCTGGTTGTTGAATAAATATCGACAGAGACAGGCCCAGCGATGAGGGGGTCCAGAAGCCCAGGGGAAGGGGGTGGCAGCATTCGGGGACTCGGTGCAAGTCCTCGCACAGAGGACATCATCTTGCCGTGCACCCCGTGCAGCACACACACTAGTGGGGAATCCATGTCTGTTTTTCACGTATTTTGTTCAATAGCATTTTCAGTTTCCTATTGGCTCCTGAGAGCCTGAAGGAAACTCAAGGCGGGAAACCCACAAACTGCTCAGGCAAGATACTGTGTGAAACGCTTTACACACTTTGGCTCTTTTAATTCTCCCCACAAGGTCATCATGGCCATTTTACAGATGATAAAGCACAAGCTTCCGGAGGCGAAATCACTCGGGCAGTGATGACCTGAGCTGGGGGTCACATCCGGCGCTTCCAGAAAGAGATGATGAGGGAATGAGAATTTTAAGGAAAGATTAAATATAATACTTTGGGGGCGCCTGGGTGGCTTAGTCGGTTAAGCGTCCGACTTTCGCTTAGGTCATGATCTCGCGGTTCGTGGGTTCGAGCCCCGCGACGGGCTCTGTGCTGACGGTCAGCTCAGAGCCTGGAGCCTGTTTCGGTCTGTGACTCTCTCTCTCTCTGACCCTCCCCTGCTCACGCTGTCTCTCTCTCTCCTAGAAATAAATAAAACATTAAAAAATAGATATATAATACTTCGGAGTGCTTTGTAAGCCTGTAGAAGCCTCTGGAGCCTGGTAGTTTTAACTTCACTTGCAAGTCTGGTGTCCAGGATGTTGGCTACTTTCCTTTGTTTGTCTCTTCTCTATTCTCCCTCGTCCCCTTCTTTGTTTTCCACTTCTTGCCCCAGTTAGACCATAGAAGGCACTTACTGGCTCCATTTAGCCAGCAGAAATCTCCCGAGCCCAGAGGGAGGCCTTCGGGGAGCTTCCGCTGGAGGGCCTCAGCCTGGACTCGAGGCGAGCCCTTCAGAGAGGCGGGGGCGCAGGGAACATCAGGGCGAGGCTACTGCGGACTGCCAGCCTCTTTGCACAGGGCACTGGGGCCTTCCTTCCCCGGGGTGTTTTTGGTTTTTCCCAACAACCAAATAAACGGAGTGTTCTGTGTTACTGGTTCAGTTATCTTGGAACTTGGGGGAAGGAGCCAAGGAGAAAACTGATACTCCAAGCTGCGTAAGCTGTTTTCTGGGAAATTCAGAACGATCTCCTGCGGGGCTCAAGGCTTCCTGCACTGAGAGCCATCCCTGCGGGCAGGGCAAGGACCACCGCCTTGGGGGACGGGGTCTGTGGCTTCCTTTCATCTTCCCGAGTTGTGCCACAGCCACGGGGGAACCGACATCTTCAGCCTTTGTACCCACAGCATCTAGAATAAAACCTACCACCCGGCAGGCGCTCGGTAAAAGAATCAAAAAGGAAAGTGGGTTGATTACACCGGAGGCTTCTGAGAAACCCAAAGGGTTGCGACTAACAGGCCTTGGACAGGTAGAAGCAGACACTTTGTTTTTTTTTGTTGTTTTTTTTTTTCCTAGGAGAGAGAAAGACAGCGTGAGCAGGGGAGGGTCAGAGAGAGAGGGAGTCACAGACTGAAACAGGCTCCAGGCTCTGAGCCGGCAGTCAGCACAGAGCCCGACACGGGGCTCAAACCCACGAACCGAGAGATCATGACCTAAGCAAAAGTCGGACGCTTAACCGACTAAGCCACCCAGGCGCCCCAGAAGCAGACACTTTGATCTCACCAGACCCCGCTCTGGAGTCCATACCAGAAGACTGCACGTCATTTCTGGGCATCTCCGGTGCCAGCCATGCCCTGGGAGGTTCTGCCCCTCTCAGCACTGGGGGGGGGGGGGGGGTCAGCCCCGTGTTTCTGGTGCAGGCACGTCCCCTAGAAGCCAAGGAGGGCATGCAGTTCTTTTGCGTCCAAACTTGATTTGAAATTTTTAAACGATTATGAAAATACAGTAAAGATTTTTTCAAGCGATGATGAAAAGCCAGATGCTGTTCAACACCATATATATGTATAATTTTAACGCACGTGATTGTCCTGGAAGGGTCGGTCTTCATTCCGGGATTGTCCTTCAGGGTTTTAGTCCTTTGGGATTGTTCTCAGCTTACAAGTGCAGAAACTATTGTCCAAGGAGGCTAACTTGTCTAAGGTCATACAATGAGTGAGCCACAAGAACACGATTCTGACTCAGAACCGTCTGGTTCCTAAATCCATAGACGGGCCGTGGCTGGAAGGGGCCGCACAGTCTGTGAAGGTTTTCCTGAGCATCCGTGGGCTCCTGTTTTTTCACTTCTTCCTCAGAAGCCCTGATTTCTTTTCCTTAAGGGGCGCAGTCCTTCCTGTCTACACCCCGGCTCCTCTGATACCTATTGCTGTGTTGTCTTCGCCCTCCCTTTCACTCCTAGGGTCAACCAGAAGGCCCTGCCTCCACTCACAGAGGAATCACGTTGGCAGACGGCAGAGGGAAGACCCCGCTTCCTCCCTTGCCACAGAATCATCCGTGATCTGCGGCTGATCCCTGAGGGGTCAGGCAGGACGGGTAACGGAAGGCTGCTGGGCTGGCCCTGCCCTCCCAAGGCCCTGACGTTTCACCATCTGCCCCTGGGTGCCAAGGGTCAGGCCTTGCTGTGAGGACTAGAGGAGACGAGGGATATAAACGTGACCAGCACAGTGTCTGACAACCCGCCACTTCCGCCACTTCCGCGTCTCCCTTCCTCTCCTCCGGCTGGCCCTCCATCCTCCCCTCCGAGCCCGACTCCCCGCTCGCTCTCCCCGCACGATCCACAATCGGGTCCCAGGCAGGTGAAGACCCAGCAGACCAGCATCAGGGCGCCCTTGCGAGTCGGAGGAAGGCCAGGGAGGGTTGCGAGGACAGAGAATGCCAGAAGGCAAGTTGTGGAAAGACTGAGGACCTAAGCTTTCATCACATCTGAGGGACTCACACACCAGCACGTGCGTGTGTGTGTGTGTGTGTGTGTGTGTGTGTGTGTGTGGCTCAGGGGTAGGGATTTGAATCTGAGATCTCATTCCCTCCATTTTGCATATGAGGGGCCGATCGCTTAAAGAGGTTAACCTGCACAAGTTCACACATTTCTACACACTGGCAGAGATAAGGTTTGAACCTCCCCCCAATTTTTTAAATGTTTATTTATTTATTTTGAGAGAGGGAGAGAGAGAGAGAAGAGTAAGCCCGAGTGGGAGGGGCAGTGAGAAAGGGAGAGAGAGAATCCCAAACAGGCTCCCTGCTGTCCTTGAACCCCAGATTTGATGAAAGCCCTCAGCCCCACACGACACGAGCTCCCCACAGCGTACCATGTGCAGCACGTCCCACGTCCCGCTACCTTCTCAGAGGCTTCGCTGCTCCGGCTCCTTCTGTCCTGCCTCATCCTCTCCCCCCTCCCTTCTGGACCTCTGTGGCCAGCCTCCGCACGGGCCTGAGTATTACCTGCTAGGAAAAAAATATTTCCCTTGACCGTCTAGCTCTATCCACACATCCCCACATAGAGCCCCAATTTCTCTGCTCCTCCTCTCATGTTCCTGAAAAAGCCAGCGATAGAACCGGTCCGTCACACTGTTTTCAGATCTCAGATGCCTCTGCCCTGCCTGACTGGGATGCAATCTGGTTTCCAATTGGGTGGATGTCCCAGCATGGTTCCATTTCTGATAGAGCTTCTGGTCACCTCATGACGAACTTGAAACGGAGAGAGAACATGACTCTGCATGAGCTCCCTATACATTTCTTAAAAGTAAGATCAGAGGACCATTTCCCTGCATGGCTCTGACTGATTACCTTAACCGCCTCATCTACTGTATTGCATAATAGCATGTTGTCGTATTGAATTATTATGATTTATGTTGTTATCCATAGGGCCTACATAAATTAAAAAAGCAGGCAATTAATAGAAAAAGACCTTGAAAGTTAGGAGCACTCTGAAAGCAAGCTGCTATTTGAAAGACCATGAGGTCAAGAAACTGAAATGTAGGGCCACCTGGGTGGCTCAGTTGCTTGAGCGTCCGACTTCTGCTCAGGTCATGATCTCACAGTTTGTGAGTTTCGGCCCCGCGCTTGGCTGTGCACCGACAGCTTGGAGACTGCTTGGATCCCCTGTTTCCCTCTCTCTCTGACCCTCCCCTGCTCCCCCCACCCCATTCCTTCCCTTCCCTCCCTTGCAGGCCTGAGCCTGCATAGGTGCTCCCTCTCATAAATAAATAAACATTTAAAAAATTGAATGTATTCTTAATTAATCTTTGGAGATTATGCCTAAAATCACTATTTATGGTCTCTTTCCCATGTGCTCAAACCGAAGCACCCTGATTTGAAATTGAACAGTAATTCTTAATCTGAGTCTAGCTTCCTGGCTGTGAGAGAGACTCACCGAACTTCACAACTCAAGTTGGACAACACCCAATGGCTGAGGCCTAAGTACCAGAATGAAACGAGACAGCGGAGCAGCTTACGAAGAAGGCTCATGGGTAATCCTGTGCTTTTGTGAATCTTCCACCTGGAACAATTACCTGGAAAGGATCATGAAGGGCACGTTATGTTTAGGTGCCAAAATTGAAGAATCAGAGAGGGAGAGCAAGTTACAACGTGGCCTCGTGAGGCTGGCTGTGCCCCGGGGAGTGAGCCTCTTCAGGAAAGACATCCCCAACCCGGGTGACTGAGACGAGGATTAAGACTTCCCTGAGGGCATGAAACCTCATTAGCGCAGGCTTCATCAATCTGGAATTTATGCAATTAGACCAAGTCTGGTTTGATGTTTATCTTTGATTTGCCAACTGGTTCTTCAGGGTCATGCAGAGTCATGGCAAAAACAAATTGCCAAGGGAGTGTTGCAGGGATATAGCTGACCCTTCCCAGTCATGTGGGGTGTGTCTGGAGGTGTTTGTGAATGTCAGTGGAGTTGTACACGCCCCCCTGTGCAAAGCAGTCGAGTGGAAAGGAAAATTTGGAGTGGCCTTTGTGTTCGTAACGATTCTCCATAGACATTGATGAACCTGCCTTAGGACCCTTTGTCTGACTGTGTCCCTGACTTACTGCCTTCGCCAGCAGCTGCTGTTTTTCTTGGGACCATTTTCTACAAGCTTTTGCTCTTAATCAGTTCCCAAGGATCACAGGGACTCTGAAGTCAAGTAGAAAATGTTACTGCTACATGGACATGAGCAGGTGGGCAACGGGCTGGGTTTACCAGCTGATGGAGGCACTCCCAGCCTCTGGCCTCACTAGCCATGGGATTCAAAGTTGTGCTTCAGAAAAATCTCCATATGGAATGGATCCTTGGTCACTAACTCCACGACTGCTAAATCTATAAATGTCTCAAGGCTTTTTGATATACAAAGCAGTGGCTCGCAAACCTAGTTGTCAGATCTTTTTAAATGTTTATTTATTTATTTTTGAGAGAGAGAGAGAGAGAGAGAGAGTACACAAGCAGGGTAGGGGCAGAGAAACAGGGAGACACAAAATCGGAAGCAGGCTCCAGACTCTGAGCTGTCAGCTCAGAGCTCAACCCGGGGCTCAAACCCACCAATGCTAAGATAATGACCTGAGCCAGAGTCGGATGCTCAACCAACTGAGCCACCCAGGTGACCCAGTTGTTATATCTCAATTCACTGCGAGATTGAAAAGTAATTTGTTCTTGAAAATAAAGTGCCAACAAGCACAAATAATATCCCTTAAAAACAAATCAGTGAGAGCAGTTGACTTAAGATTATTGCGATAATATAACTTGCTCGCTTGAATTTTGATATGCTTTTTTTGAGCGAGAGAAACAATAGTGCCTTCCAAATACAACAGCCAGAGATGCACACCCTGTCTCACCTAAGACCGCACAGCCCACAGGTGGCTGTTACTGACGTGTCGTTAACAGTTGGGCACCTCAGTACTCTTAGCTGGGTGTCCCAGGCCATTTTGGAGGTTTCACGGGCATGTCAAACACGTGCACAACGTCTATCACGTGTGCCAGAGTGGGAGAAAGCTTCAGAAATGCTGCTGAAGACTGGAGACAAGCTCTTTCCAGGGGTTCCAAGAAGAGCTATTCATTTACCCACCGACGTGTGAAATAACATGTTAAAAGTCAGCCTCATCTCGCCCCAATGAATGGTTCCCAAAGAGCATGCTGCTGAGCAGATGAACACCCGCTCCCACTCCGTATGGGTTGGCACCATCCCTAAGCACGTCACACTCGATCATCCCACAAGTGTCTATGGCACACACGTGAGACGCCAGCCCCTTCCCAAGCACCGGAGGCCCAGCAGGGAATAAGACAGCCCCTTCCATTCCTCAGGGCCTCATCCATGGTCTTCCCATGTCCTTCCCCAGCACCATGTCTTTCTGGTCAACCCAAAGCATCTTTGTAGGCCCGGTGTACATAGAGCCTCGTCTTCAGAGCCACTCCTAACCCTCATATCCCCACAGTCCCTGGGGGAAGGAGGCATTTTTTAATCTTTTTTTTTTGGCATTTTTTAATCTTTATTCCCGGAGCACTTCATACGAAGCCACTGCTGCATCCAGCGCGCTGGGTTTGGGGTGCTGGAGTGTGTCTCCTTGAGCAGAGAATGAACACCACAGAATCGGGAAACGTGCTTATTTTTATAGCAGTCTTCTTTTACAACAAAACCTAACAGCACTTAATGCTTAGAAGCATAAATTGGATGTGAATAAATAAATGGCCTGGCTGATCTGAATGTGCATACAATTATGCAGGATTTACTATGCCCTGCCTATAGGAACACATGAGAATTGCCCAAAACCACACTTCAGAGTGTCACCTGTGACCATATAAGAGGAAGAATCTCATTGGATTGGTTGCATTATCTTAGGCTATGGATAATGATAGTGAGGGGCACCCTCTCAAATGATAAAACCTTTCAGAAACCAAATAGTTGGGGAAGAGGAAAATAATTGTTTTCTGATTTTGTTTTAGGGATGCAATTGCACTGCATGGGTCTGAATTTTGCCTGAATGTAGCTGCTATGAAAAAAAAAATGCCTTTGAACTGTTTCTGCTCCCTAATGACCTCATTGGGGGTGCTGTTGGCTTTATGGGTCCCTGTCTGTCTGTGAAGAAGCATCAACCTGGTGGAGCCCAGGATAATTCAAGACGGAGGTGACAATGGTGTCCAGGGAAGTGTGTGGTCAACCAGAAAGAGCTTGAGAAGCAGGAGGTTATTATCACTATCTGCTGGTGTCTCCAGAAGTTGATGGTACAGACCAGGATTGGCACCCTTTTTCTGTAAAGGGCCAGAGAGTAAATATTTCAGGCTTTGCAGGCCACCTGGTCTCTGTCACCATGTGTCAGCTCTGCCACTGAACCAGGAAAACATAGAAAACAAATACATGAATGTGGTTGTATTCCAGCATAACACTATATACAGATATGGAAACTTGAATTTCATAAAAATGTTCGTGTGTCGCTAAATATTCTCCTTCTTTTGATATTTGCCAACCGTTTAACGATGTAGAAATCAGTCAGTGCTCACAAGCTGGGAGAAAGAAGCCGTGGGCCCAGTTTGGTCCATGGGCCATGGTTTGCTGACTTCTGGTATGAGCCACCGAAGACTCATCTATCTAGATGGCTGGTGGCCAGGGGAGCCCTTTGTGGCTAGCCAGATGATGTCAATCAGATTAAGCACTCCAGAAATATTCAAACCGTATTAGAAAGAACTACACCAGCTCTTAGAAATTTAATTGTTTTTCTGTGGAAGTAACTGTGCTCCTCATAAGCCTTGTTCCTCTGACCTGAGTTTATTTTCCACTGGGAGTTTTGGGTTCGCCACCTGTGAGTGAAGGCCAGCTTAGTCATGAGTCAGCTCAGGGGAGAGGGTAAATGAGCCCAGCGGGAAAAGAAGTCTTTGTTTCTGCAGATGTGGGGACTCATGCCCGGGCAAAGGTGAGGGAGAGATAAAAGCCGGACTCCAAAGCCATGAGAACTATCACTGTTAATCTCCTTGTTTGGAATTAACTTACCCACCAGGTTATTACTTTATACAGGTCTTCTCTCCTTTAGTTATCCCCAGGTGTTGAGTGCTCTGTGCTTCTGAAATGCAGAAGTGGGCAGTTTTCTGTTTCAGACCCACCTCCTCTAAGAAGTCTTCCTTGATTTCCTACCCTGAACTGGAAAATATAAATCTCTCCTTCCTTTGAATTCCTGCAGTACTTTCTCTATATCTGTCTCAAGGCTTTTGACCCATATCTTTTCATATTATATTTCTCTTCAGACCTGCTTGCTGAAAGAGGCAAGTTCTTTGAATCTTCCTTGTGCAACACAGATTTCTTATCATGGTACCTTACTCCAAGTAGATACTAAATAGATGGCTATTGGTTGAATTAAAAAAAAATCCAGTATATTGACAAACTGATTTATTCTATTGCAGTGCTGTCTGATATAACTTTTTGCTATCATGGAAGTGTTTTCTATCTGCACTGTCCACAAGAGTAACCACTAGCCTCATGTGGCTATGGAGCACCTAAAATACCAATGTGACTGAGGACATGAACTTTAATTTTTTCAAGCTTAATCACTTTAAATTTATTTAGTTACTTAAGTATTGGTTTATTTATTTATTTATTTATTTATTTATTTGAGGTAGAGGAGGGGTAGAGGGAGTGAGAGAGAATCTCTTTTGTTTACATGTATTCTCTCTCTTTTTTTTTTATAGTTTATTGTCAAGTTGGTTTTCATATAACACCCAGTGCCCATCCCCACAAGTGTCCTCCTCCATGTCCATCTCCCGTCTTCCCCTCCTCCTCACCCCCATCAGCCCTCAGTTTGTTCTCAGCATTCAAGAGTCTCTCATGGTTTGCCTCTCTCCCTTTCCCCCACCATTTCCCCCCTTCTTCTCCCCCTTGGTCCTCCGTCAAGTTCCTCCTA